>NC_136264.1:153887394-154067394 GCF_964187855.1 Myxine glutinosa | reverse complement strand
TCTTCAACTTTTCTATTTTTTAGAGCGCGTCCTTCCCACAGGTTGGATCTTCATATGCTGTTCTGTTGAAAGTTGTTTCCTTGGCACAAATTCTAAACCCACTCTTAGATGTTCAAACAAGGGAACAAGCTTATGAAAACTAATTTCACATACTGTATTCACTGATTTGCAACTTTTATTGTGGTTTCATGTAATTCACATTCATGTAACTAGTGGGCTGATAGGATGACCTGGAGGTACGCAAAGTTGCCTCAAAGCTGCCTAGCCTGGGCTTGAATCTCAACCCAGCTATGAACTGTCATCCTGGTATTTCACACGCAGGGTGATTCATCAATGTGTGTGCCATCCTTTGGATGGACGGTAAAAGGGCCTCCCGTCTGCCAGCAATCATTGATGGACGTTAAAGATCCAATGGTGTCCTTCGCGAAGAGTAGGCGAGCTATCTTCCGGGTTCGGTTGCGAGAGGACGCTGGCGTTGCATATTCGCCGCTTCTCCGACTGGATGGATGTACAGGGTCTGCTTCTACCTTTCTGACCTGACATCTCACACCTGTCCTGCCTTTTCACACCCGCACGTGCCGCGTGTTCTCCGGCTGGATAACGGAATCTGCTTTTGATGGTACGGAATACGGAATTCGAAAGGCCCGCTCCCGTTGATTGTGGCCGTGGCCTTGTTTGCCGGTGGCCTTGTTTGCCGCTGTGGTCTTGATTAGCGGCTGCAGTCGTTTGCCGCTGCGTTTGCCGCTGCGTTTGCCGCTTTGCCTCCTCGACCTTGGCCTCGTACTCGTCCCTTCGCTCCTGCCTGGCATGGCTCTGAAGTACTCCGCCGCAAGGCTTCTTCTGCTCAATACCCGCTCCACCCCATCATGCATCTCTGCCATCAAATCAAATGGACTCCTCCGACGACCCAGGTACATTCACCGTGGCTCCGGTCGCAAGTTTGTTTATTTGCAATCAGGTCACTCCATCCCCGTCCTCTGGTCGGCTCAGCGCACTCTCACTCTTCGTCCCAGCGCACCTGGTCACAGCAACCCACACGATCGCACCTCTTGCCTACGAACCCTGGCTAAATCACCTGAATTCATCCCTGCTGTTCAAAACAACATCAAGCTCACCCTGTTCAACACCCGGTCCCTCAACAATAAATGCCTCATCCTGAACGAATACATCCTGGATAACAAACTGGACTTTCTCTGTCTCACCGAAACCTGGCAACAACCTCTGGACTACTACACACTCAACCTCACCACACCCAATGGATATTCCTACGTCAATAAACCACGCTCGGAGGGCCGAGGTGGTGGAATTGCCGTTATCCACCGTCAAGACATCAAGACCAACCTCATCTCCATCTCATCTGCTCCATCATTTGAACACCTGGCTTTAAAACTCTCTGGTCACACGCAGTCAGTCATGGCTGTCGTCTACCGCCCTCCCAAACCACACCCATCATTCCTGTCTGACTTCTCCTACTTTCTGACCCAGCTATGTTCCCTCTCCCCCTCAATCCTCCTCCTTGGTGATTTCAATATCCACATGGACTCCACTGACTCCACAATAACCACTGACTTCACTGATTTACTCACCTGCTTTAACCTCACTCAACATGTCGACTTTCCTACCCATATCCGTGGTCACATTTTGGACCTTGTCTGCTCCACTGGATTAAATTTGCACCATCTCTATGGCTCCGACCTCACCCTCTCTGACCACTTAGCCATCACTCTGACCATCAACATCCCCGCCCCAACACCAAGGCATTATCGCACAATCAACTTCCGTAAGCTAAACGCTCTTTCACCTACCTCATTCTCATCCACCCTCTCTGAAAAAATGTCCACTTCTCCCTTCATTGACCTCCACACCCCTTCCGACCTCACTGACTACTACAACCACACTCTCTCCTCCTGCCTTGACCAGCTTGCGCCTGTAAAAACCAAAACAGTTTCTTTCACCCATTCTGCTCCCTGGTTTACCCCTGAACTCCACCTGATGAAAACTCGTGCTCGCCAACTTGAAAGACTCCGCAATAAAACGGGTCTCACAGTTCACTCCCAAGCCTACAAGGACCACATACAACACTACAAAGATGCCCTCTCCCGCGCCCGCTCTGCCTACTACTCTCAAATTATCCACTCTGGCTCCGGAAACCCAAAAGCACTCTTCTCGACAATAAACAAACTCCTCCGCCCCCTGAACACCACCACCCAGTCATTCACAGTAGACAACTGCATCTCCTTCCTCTCTTTCTTCCAACGCAAAATTGACAACATCTACAACAGCTTGACCACCGCCGCACCCGCTCCCCCTCCAACCACCTGCCCCCCCTTGTCCTGCCATCCCCTGTCTCGGTTCTCCCCAATCTCTCCTACTGACCTCTCTGAACTCCTCATAGGAATGAAAACTGCCACCTGCACTCTTGACCCCATCCCCTCCAGCTTTGTCAAAGCCTCCCTCCCTGCTCTCTCTCCACTTATCATTGCAACAATAAACTCCTCCCTGTCTACAGGCATCGTCCCACCTTCCCTCAAAATTGCTGCTGTTACCCCCATTCTAAAAAAACCTGGTCTAAACCCTGACACCCTAAACAACTTCAGACCCATCTCCAACCTACCCTTTCTGTCAAAAGTTTTGGAACGCGCTGTAGCCACTCAACTCAAACATCATCTCTCTGCCAATAACTTGTATGAAACATTCCAATCCGGATTCCGCTCCAACCACAGTACTGAAACTGCTCTCCTCAAAATCACCAACGACCTTCTCCTCTCCTCTGACGCTGGCAACCTCAACATTCTCGTCCTCCTCGACCTCAGCGCTGCCTTTGACACCATCGATCACACTATCCTCCTCACCCGACTTGAATCCACCTTTAACGTCACCGGCACTGCCCTCTCTTGGATTAAATCATACCTCTCTGACAGATGCCAGTTCATCTCCATCAATAACTGCAAATCCCCCACTGCTCCCCTCCCCCAAGGTGTCCCCCAAGGTTCAGTTCTTGGCCCCCTCCTCTTCATCCTTTACCTGTCCCCGCTCGGTCACTTAATCCGCCGTCATGGTCTCCAATTCCACTGCTTCGCCGATGACATCCAGCTTTTCATCTCCACCAAGTCCGTCTCCACCGACACCCACTCTATCCTGACAAACTGCATCACTGAAATAAAATCCTGGCTTCAAATCAACTTCCTCAAGCTTAACTGTGATAAATCTGAAATAATCATCATTGGCCCAAAAACGCTCACAAAATCCACCCATAACTTTGCCCTCAACATCGACGGTATCCCAGTATCCACCTCCCCTCACATCCGGAATCTTGGCGTCATCTTTGACCAAACCCTTTCCTTCGACAAATACACTAAACAGATCACAAAGTCAGCCTTCTTTCACCTGAAAAACATTGCCCGTCTCCGCTCATCCCTCTCCTCCACGGCTGCAGAAACCCTCATCCACGCCTTCATCACCTCCCGTCTGGACTACTGCAATAGCCTCCTCTATGGTTCACCCTCAAAAATCACCAATAAACTCCAATACATTCAGAACTCCGCTGCCCGTCTACTCACTCATTCCCGGACCCGTGACCACATCACCCCCGTCCTTTACAAGCTTCACTGGCTCCCCATCCCCCAGAGAATCCAGTACAAAATCCTCCTCTTGACATACAAAGCCCTCCATAACCTGGCCCCATCCTACCTGGCTGACCTCCTCTCCAGACACACTCCCACCCGCAACCTCCGCTCTGCTGGTACCAACCTCCTGACCCCCTCCATCCGGACCAAATTCAGATCCTGGGGGGACAGGGCCTTCTCCATCGCTGCTCCCACCCTCTGGAACTCACTACCTCACACCATCAGAGACTCCTCCTCACTCACCACATTCAAAACATCACTAAAGACCCACCTGTTCAACGCTGCATTCAACATTCAACCCACAGCATTTAACCCCTGACTATCTCTTCTCCTTCTCCCTCCTTTTGCTTTAAATATTTCCCTATTGATTCTTGTCTTGTCTTTTTGATTCTTGTCTTATATATATGCCGTATATCGCTGCTGTTTGTTTTCTTGATTCTTGTCTTTTTGCAATTGTTGTTTTCATGTATTGTTATGCATTATGTTTTCCACTCTGTCAAAGCGCCTTTGGGCTTCTGGAAAAGCGCTATACAAAATAAATGAATTATTATTATTATTATTATTATTGGCGGCACCATGGTCAAATTCCAAATTCCAGCCTTCGCCTGTAAAGGGCATTGCATTAGCGGCAAAGCTGCACTCTCAGCCAATGATGCCACCCCACAGCCTTGTGATGAATACAAACAAAGAAGATGTGTTTATTACTTCATGGGGGGATCAAGCCATTCTAAGTGGTACCTTACTGATTTCATTCAGATTATTAGCATCATCATCATTATTATTATTATTATTATTATTATTATTATTATTATTATTATTATTATACTTCTGCTGCCATTTTTCACTTTTATTTTGCTTTTAAAATACATGTTGTCTGCAACTGCTTGTCTGATTGATGCGAAACTGTCAACAAAGGAGCGATTACCCATGGATATTTTTTGTTGATAACGCTGATATAATAGTTCATGTTGTACGGCAGCCATATTGGATTGAAGGAAAAACATACGGACATATCTGAAACTACTGAATGAAAAACAAACTTGGGAACACACGTCATCAACTCCCAATGGGGGATAAAGTTTGATAATGATGATGTGATCAGTGAAATGGTATGCCAGCCATAATTGGTTGAATCAAAATCCTTGTTCGCAAAAATGGAAACTTTATATTTGTGATGTACGACCCAATTTGAGTGCAGTTTTAAACTTATGACATGATCGGTGATGTGGTCTAGCAGCCATATTCAATCGGAAAAAAAAACTTTCAAAATCTCCTGCTCCAGAATGGCTTAACAGATTGATGAGAAACTCCATATATATGATTAAACACCTATGGGGAGAAACGTTTGGTGACTAAAATTTCATCGGCCATGTGGTCTGGCAGTCATATTAGATTGCACAAAAACCTTTAAAAGATTCCTTCTCTTGAACTGCCTAACTGATTGATACAACAACAGGCATTTTAAGGCCATTTTCCCTGCTAAAGCGGGGGGTTAGCCTTGCGCTCCCCATAACAATCTTCTCCATTTTGCCCTATTTTCTGCATCTCCCCTTGTTAACCCCCTTGCCCGCATTTCTTCTTCGACCATCTTTAGCCAAGTATTTCTCGGACTTCCACATCCTCTACTTCCTTATACATTCATTTCCATCACTCTTCTCAACCAGTCACTTTCATCCTTCCTTAACACATGACCAAACCATCTCAACCTGTTTCTCTTCACAGCATCAATCACAGGCCCTATTCCCATCATCTTTCACAATTCATCATTTGTCTTCCTCTCTCTCAACGATACTCCGCACATCCACCGAACCATTCGCATTTCCACCCTTTCCAGCCTTCGTTGCTGCTCTACGTTCATTACCCATGTCTCGCTTCCATAAATCATAACACTTCTCACACATGCAGCATACACCTTTCCCTTCAGCTTCGGCAACACTCCCCTCCTCATCAGCATGCCACTCAGTTCCCAAAACCTCTTCCATGATTGATGAGAAACTTAATATATATGATCGACAACCAATGGGGAATATAGTTTGAAAAATTAAATGTCATCATTCATGTGGTCTGGTGGCTATGTTGGCTTGAAGATGAAACATAAAAAAATGTCCTTCTCTCAAACCGCTCAACCAATGCATGTGAAACTTCATGTATGTCATCAACTACACATCGGCATAAACTACACATTGGGGGGGGGGGGTGGGGTTGATTGCGAATACCTCCCCTGTGAGCGAATCTGAGCAACGGCAAGCTATTAAGCAAACCAGTGAGGAGAAAGCGAGTAGGCAGACGCACAACCCTGGCATATACCTTCTTCGCACGACTCCTCTGAGTGTCATCAGTGACCACTGTCAAGCAGCTGAGGACCTACAGCCTCTTGGGGAAGGCAAAATGGCTGGCTGTGACAAAAATATGCCAAACAATGGCAATCACATGGAATGACTAAAGGAACACAGACTCTTCGTAGGCTGAGGCCCATGTCCATGCAGCCACACCAAACAGCCGGAATGTGTGCTGAAAAGGATAATTACTCCACCTTTTCAGTGAGGAAGGGGATCCCTGCCTCACAATAGGACAGAGCACTACAACAAAGCGAGAAGCTAAAAATGTGTCGCCTGCTCCACAACCAACAACTACTAGGTTCCAAACGAATCAGAAAAGATTAAATGAACAGAGCTGGAGCATAGAGGATAAGGCAATCATCCTACAGTGCAAAGCGTACTCCACACATAAAGTATGGGGGGGGGGGGGGGGGTTAACGGTAAAGGAGAAAGATTCATACACAAGTTGAAACAAACAAAGCTGGCAGCCAAAGGAAGTTTCGCAATCTGGTTCATGAATTATGATCCTTTACCGAAAAAGGAGGTGGAGATTTTGAGTTCTGGGAGAACTTCCTCACACATTATTTTTAAAAACCCTGCAAATGGAGATGACAACCAACAGGAAAAAAGCTTGATAACTAAAATGTCACTCACGTGGTCTGGCAGCCATATTGAATAGAAAAATAAATAGTGTAGCAGCATAGCAAACCTGTTGTGCATTTTGTGATACAAGCACCAAATTTGGCACAAATGTACATTAATATGTTGCGAACATTTTCAGATATTGGGCCACTTGAAATTCCGTAATTTTTTTTTTCAAATTTTTTCAAATTTCGTAATTTCAAATTTTTCGGGTGACACCGTCACAATTTCGGTCTTCGAGGCCAGCCGATATAGTGGGGCGGCTTAGCCCAAATATTCAAAAGAATTGTGCATTTTGTGATACAAGCACCAAATTTGGCACAAATGTACATTAATATGTTGCGAACATTGTGTGGTCAGCAATGAAGACGAGAGTCTGAATTACATGTATGCAAAAGACCTTGTGAACCAGTGAAGCAAATACACGGGTAAGCATGAATTAAATCTAGGGCATGATATAATTTCCATGATGTTTACCTCTACACTCAATGGTGGAAGGAGGTAATGTTTTGATCCCAGCTTGTCTGTATGTCTGTTTGTCTGTTAGTCCACAAAATTCCAGACAAAGCTTGTAGTAGTGGTAGTTGTAGTGGTAGTGGTGATAACAGAAATTGTTATATAGAACTGAACTTATATTATTATTATATGCAGAAAATAACTTCATTTCTATATGCCCTGCAGTGGACAGGTTAATTGGTTTATGCACTGAAGGGGTCACCCTGGTGTGCACTGCTGTGTTCTGCCTCACTGAGTTGTTCAGGTATGATGTACTCAGCACAAGCTTCCGGTCGGCCCGGAGGTGGGGGTGCGGGGCCTGTCACGGAACGTCAAAACAAACGGCCTGCCGGGGCCGCCCAAAAGTCGGGCGTGAGGGGCGCGTCCACTAATGGAACGCCTCTCGCTTCCCAGATCGAGGGCCACGTGGTCAGGAGAACCTCGTCCCTTCCGGTCACACTTTGCCTATCGGCCGGCCTCGAAGACCGAAATTGTGACGGTGTCACCCGAAAAATTTGAAATTACGAAATTTGAAAAAATTTGAAAAAAAAAATTACGGAATTTCAAGTGGCCCAATATCTGAAAATGTTCGCAACATATTAATGTACATTTGTGCCAAATTTGGTGCTTGTATCACAACATGCACAATTCTTTTGAATATTTGGGCTAAGCCGCCCCACTAAAACCTAATCCGATCAATGCGAAACTTTAAATATGTGATCGACTATCCATGGAGAAAACAACTTTGATACCAATGACATCATGGGTCAAGTGTCCTATCAAAGCAGGGTTCAATGAAAGGGGGGTGGCTTGGGTCCCGGTATAACTGCTCGCAGTGGTAAAGCATGTGTGTAGTTATTTTTTATTATTATTTACTGTACAAGAATCCTCAAACTGTTTCCTGCTTATTTTATTTGTGGTAAGTGGACATCACTAGCACATGGTAATCTATATTATAATAGGCGAAGGTGATTCTGTCTGTCTGTCTGTCTGTCTGCCTGTCTGTCCGGGGGTGTGGCTTACTCCGTTTACAGAGTAGGTCCACCCATTCTGGGAGAGGCTTCATGTAAACAAATATCCACCATTTTATTAACTCGAATAGCTTTGAAGCCTGTTTAGTTAGGCCCGTGTTGTCTTTCTCTCTCACACAGGTTTATTTCAACTCTAATTCGATATATCATTTCATTTTTAACAGTCGCTAACATAGTTTTAGACTCGGTTGAAAAAAAACGGGAAGAGAATCCTATGAAAGTTGCCGTTTATGGAATGAAATGATTTCTCAAAGGCCTGTAAAATAAAGCCCATTCATTGAGTCACCCTCACGATTTTATCTCAAATTCACCATCTGATTTAATTTTTATCGATGGTTTTAGACTCGGTGTCAGAAATAATTGAGAACATTCACGCACATACGGGAAAATGCAGAGATATATATTTTAAAATTGCGCCACGATGATACACGAAATACACTGCCTAAAATAACAGTCGGGGAAAATGTCGACATCTATTAAAAATTCGCTTTTTCTTTTCCGTTAAGATATATTACTTTTACTTTTGATGACAGTCGTCACAAAACGACATATATTTCTTCGTTCTTATTTTTTTCAACATTATTATCCGGAAGTAAAAACTAAAATATGTTTCAGGAAATTACCGAGAGATATTTCTTCGGTTTTTTTTATTAGTTATGTGCACATACACTTTAAATAGGTTTATTTGAAATCTTTAATTTTCACAATGTAATTTACATGCCATTTGATGATTACAAGACACTTCCTCTTGTGGATCGTGACAATTCATGCGTTGCGTGGAAACTTCCATTTCCAAAATGAATGAGACGGGAGACGAGTGAGGAGTTGGAGAGTGACGAGCGAGGGGTTGGAGAGTGAGGGGCGAGGAGTTGGAGAGTGAGGAGCGAGGGGTTGGAGAGTGAGGGGCGTGGGGTTGGAGAGTGAGGAGCAAGGGGTTGGAGAGCGAGGAGCAAGGGGTTGGAGAGCAAGGAGCGAGGGGTTGGAGAGTGAGGGGCGAGGGGTTGGAGAGTGAGGAGCAAGGGGTTGGAGAGCGAGGAGCGAGGGGTTGGAGAGCGAGGAGCTAGGCGTTGGAGAGTGAGGGCGAGGGGTTTGAGAGGGAGGAGCTAGGGGTTGGAGAGCGAGGAGCTAAGGGTTGGAGAGCGAGGAGCGAGGGGTTGGAGAGCGGGGAGCGAGGGGTTGGAGAGCGAGGGGTTGGAGAGCAAGGAGCGAGGGGTGGGAGAGCGAGGAGCGAGGGGTTGAAGAGCGAGGAGCTAGGGGTTGGAGAGCGAGGAGCGAGGGGTTGGAGAGATCCTGAAATGAAATGCTCAGACGGGTGTCCCTGCAGGTGGTGGGGTGACCGTTTGGGCTGCTTTTCATGCAGGGGGCAAAACTGACCTGGTTGTTCTGAATGGAAACCTGAACCAGTTCAAGTACAGGGTCATTCTGGAAGAAACATGGCTTCCATTTGCTCGTGCAGCCTTTCGAGGAAACTTTGTCTTCCAAGATGACAAAGCACGGCCTCGTCGTGCTCGCATGATCCAACACTTTCTTGCTGACCGTGGTGTAGAGCATATGGAGTGGCCTGCCATGTCCCCGGATATGAATCCGATAGAGAAATTGTGGGCAGAATTAACGCGGCAAATCGACAACTTGGACCAGCAGCCGACCCCTCTGCGTGAATTGCAGAAGGCTATTGTCACTGCATGGCAAGCGCTTCCTGTCCAAACCTTGGCAAATCTCGTGAACAGCATGCCTCGACGTGTACGTGCTCTCGTGAATGCTCCTGGGGGTTACACGAAGTACTGAACTATAATTTTACTGTCCGTAATCCCAGTCATAATTTAGCTTTTGTTTTTGTTGAAAATATTTTTGGCTAACATGCAAAATAAAGAGATACTTCTGGAAAACGTACAGAAGTTTAACACAGTACTATCCATGAATTGAGTTCGATATCAGTTGACATCACTTTCAAGGATCAATTTATTTGCTTCGAAATGTCAAATGTGGTTTTTGTTTCTCTTAAAGGTCACATTAACAAAATCTAGAATAATTTATCTAGAATAATATATATATCTATATATATATCTATATATATATATATATATATACATACAGACTTGGCAATTAATATGCAATATTTTTTTTGTGGGGGTGAACTTACTTTTCAAGATGACTTAGAACCAAAAGTTCATTGCAATTATGTTGAAATTATTCTAGATTTGTTAATGTGACCTTTAAAAGAAACAAAAACCACATTTGACATTTCGAAGCAAATAAATTGATCCTTGAAAGTGATGTAAACTGATATCTAACTCAATTCATGGACAGTACTGTGTTAAACTTCTGTACGTTTTCCAGAAGTATCTCTTTATTTTGCACATTCGCCAAATTTTTTTTTAACAAAAACAAAAGCTAAATTACGACTGGGATTACGGACAGTAAAATTACAGTTCAGTACTTTGTGTAACCCCCACGAGCATTCAGGAGAGCACGTACACGTTGAGGCATGCTGTTCACGAGATTTGCCAAGGTTTGGACAGGAATCGCTTTCCATGCAGTGACAATAGCCTGCTGCAATTCATGCACAGAGGTCGGCTGCTGGGCCAAGTGGTCGATTTGACGCGTTAATTCTGCCCAAAAGTTCTCTATCGGATTCATATCCGGGGACATGGCAGGCCACTCCATATGCTCTACACCACGGTCAGCAAGAAAGTGTTGGATCATGCAAGCACGATGAGGCCGTGCATTGTCATCTTGGAAGACAAAGTTTCCTCGAAAGGCTGCACGAGCAAATGGAAGCAATGTTTCTTCCAGAATGGCCCTGTACTTGAACTGGTTCAGGATTCCATTCAGAACAACCAGGTCAGTTTTGCCCCCTGCATGAAAAGCAGCCCAAACGGTCACCCCACCACCTCCAGCTTGGACTCTTGGCACTGTACAATCTTTGTTGTAGGCTTCATGCACTTGTGTGCGCACTCGGACACGGCCGTCTTGATGATAGACCAGAAATCTAGACTCGTCACTGAAGATCACGTGATTCCAGTGTCCTGGCTGCCATTGACGGTGCTCTCTGGCCCACTGCAATCGGCGCTGGCAGTGTTGTCTGGTCAGGCGTGGCTTTCTCAGGGGATGCGTGGCACGATAGCATGCTTGAACCAGTCGTTGGTTGACTAGCCTTCTGTATACAGGCACATTTGTCAGTTGCTGCCACTCAGCCCAAAGCCGATTAGCTGACTTGGCACGGCCATTGCAGACTAACCAGTGCAGCTGGCGATCATCTCTCCTTGTGGTTCTGCGTGGACATCCTGGCCTCGGGATTGGAGTAGGGACACCCCTCTAAGCATTTCGTTTCAGGATCTTTGACACCTGACCTTGAGTGATGCCATACTGCCGAGCAATAGCATGCTGTTTCATGCCGTAATTTCGTAAAGCCACCACTCCAAGACAAATAGCATTGTCGAGTTGACGGACCATCTCCAGAGGAAGCGGCAATAACTTCTGGAGACGTGCAGCAGTTGTTTTCCACTAATACAGAACGCAACAACCCCTGTATACCCGACTGTGAAGCCAATCATCAAATGCACCTGTCCGTACATTTTGCCACGCCACCTGTGATATAATCCTGTTGTTGACTTCTTGCTGCGACAGACAATCAGTGACATGGTTCTTTTAACAAATAAATCACCAAAGTGTAAAAGAAACTCACCAGATTGATATACTGAGTTAAGAAAGTAAACCCAAGTCAAGAAAGAAAAAAAAATCCATATTAAATGCCAAGTCTGTATATATACAGTGCATTTAGAAAGTATTCAGACCCCTTCACTTTTTTCACATTTTGTTATGTTGCAGCCTTATGCTGTATTCGTTTAAATTCATTTTTTCCCTAATCAATCTACACTCAATACCCCATAATAACAAAGAGAAAACAGGATTTTAGAAAGTTTTGCAAATTTATTAAAAAGAAAAAACTGAAATATCACATTGACATAAGAATTCATACCCTCTGCTATGACACTTGCAATTTAGCTCAGGTGCCTCCCATTTCTCTTGATCATCTTTGAGATGTTTCTCCACCTTGATTGGAGTCCATCTGTGATAAATTCAATTGATTGGACATGATTTGGAAAGACACACCTGTCTAGTTAAGGTCTCACAGCTGACAATGCATATCAGAGCAAAAACCAAGCCATGAGGTCGAAGGACCTGCCTGCAGAGCTCAGAGACAGGATTGTGTCGACGCACAGATCTGGGGAAGCCGACAAAAAAAAATTCTGCTGCATTGAAGGTTCCCAAGAGCACAGTGGCCTCTATAATTCTTAAATGGAAGAAGTTTGGAACAACCAGGACTCTTCCTAGAGCTGGGCGCCCGGCCAGACTGAGCAATCGGGGGAGAAGGGCCTTGGTAAGAGAGGTGACCAAGAACCCGATGGCCACTCTGGCTGAGCTCCAGAGATTCTGTGTGGAGATGGGAGAAACTTCCAGAAGGACAACCATCACTGCAACACTCCACCGATCTGGGCTTTATGGCAGAGTGGCCAGATGGAAGCCTCTCCTCAGTGAAAGACACATGAAAGCCCGCTTGGAGTTTGCAAAAAAGCACCGAAATGACTCTCAGACTGTGAGAAACAAGATTCTGTGGTCTGATGAAACCAAGATTGAACTGTTTGGAATCATGATATATATATATATATATATATATATATATATATATATATATATATATATATATATATATATATATAATTATATATATATATATATATATATATATATATCACAGCTCGCATATGTCGATATATTTGACATTATGTCACCGGATAGCATGGCATATATCATTTTAGGAACTGCATGCACTGGATTTCTGAAGGTCGTTCAATTGTTCCACATTATAGCAGTAACAAATCTTCGCTGATTGCCAAGCAAGTGCTGGTAGTAAGTCTGTGGAGAGGCTTATCCGGGGCAGCAAAGCTTACTCTGCACTCGTAAGCACGTGCTCTGCCGCTCATAATAAATACACGTGCAAGCTTACAAAGTGTCATCTTAACGTGCCCCAGATGTCACCATAACAGACCACATTTCCATACGATATAAGCAGGTGTAATTTGAAGGGAAATTTTTAGCTGTGCAGCTCCCTGCTTTTCCCAACTTTGCTTCCGATGCTTCTGCCATTCACTGATTGGGGCGCTGCTTTTACTTCCTTGGACAGTGTATTTTCAATGAGTATGAACCGAAACCTATTCATGGTTTATGTCATTCATATATACTGTCTCTGGCCCAATGTGATACAGGAGGTTCATCTCAATATAAAGAAGCAAACACATCGATTGCATGCAATGCATATTATGCAGTTTGTGGGATTTGATGAGATTCGGTGAAAGGCGTTTTTTGTGGATTCTTTGTTAAAGATATATACAGTGCCTTCAGAAAGTATTCACACCCTTTGACTTTTTCACATTTTGTTGTGTTACAGCCTGAACTTAAAATAAATTAAATTTAGATTTATTTTTCGCTGATCGACATGCAATACCCCATTATGTCAAAGTGGATTGTTTTTAGTAAAGTTTTACAAATTCATTGAGAATGAAAATACAGAAATATCAAATTTACATAAGTATTCAACCCCCTAAGTAAATACTTTGTCGAAGTGCCTTTAGCAGCTATAACAGCTTCGAGTCTTCTTGGGTATATCTGTGTCAACTTTGCACATCTGGATTTGGGGAGTTTCTTCCATTTCTCCTTGCAGATTTGCTCAAGCTCTGTCAAATTGGATGGAGATCGTCGGTGAAAAGCAATCTTCAAAGCTTTACACAGATTATCAATGGAATACAAGTCTGTGCTCTGGCTGGGCCACACAGGAACTTTCATGTTCTTGTTGTGAAGCCATTCTAGTGTTGTTTTGGCTGTATGCTTGGCGCCATTGTCCTGTTGGAACATAAATCTTCACCAGTCTAAGGTCTTTTGAACTCTGAAGCAAGTTCTCCTCAAGGATTTGCCTGCATTTGGCTCCATTCATTGCTCCCTCTATCCTTACAAGTCTCCAAGTCCCTGCTGCTGAAAAGCATCCCTATAGCATGATGCTGCTGTCTTTAGCAGCACTGGAATGTTCTGCTAAAGTGCTGAAATGTCTGCACTGGAATGCCATTGAAACAGCACTGATGTAACACAGCAGGAATGACCACCCTCATGCCCCCACATTACACAACCTTGAGCTAAAGACAGCTCAGACAAACGCGACATATATGGAGCATATTCTGACATCGATGGCAACTCGTGCCAAGAACCTGACAAAACACAGTGTGTAACATGTGACAGCACAGGATCACAACGAATGGCCATTTGGCGATTTCCACAGTGATTACCGGATCAGATTCAATCTGTTCCAACATGAACACCTCTACCTCATCTGCTGGTTTGGCACCGGCCTTTGTAGACAGCAATTGAGACAGGCCATTACAGTTAGCGTACCGTTCGGAATCACGAAATTTGATTTCATAGTCGTATGCACTGAGGACAAGACACCATCGCTGTAGTCGAGCAGGGGGAGTGACTGGAATGCCTTTCTGAGGATTAAACAAGAACTGAAGCGGCTGATGATTAGTTTGTAGGAGAAAATGCCGAAATATCAAGTACTGACGAAATTTCAACACTCCCCAGACCAAACTCAGTTCGGGGGATGTTCCATCAGCAATATAGTACAGATTGTCCTCGATCTCGATCATTGTTCTCGTCCCGTTGCTTTGACCTGTGTTTTTGACTTACTCTGCTCATCGTTCAATTATGGCTCCCAAGCACAAGTGCAGTTTCGGAGATGCATTGACTACCAAGAGGCAGAAGAAGGCCATGAGCCTTAGCCAGAAAGTGGAGCTGCTCGACCGGCTTTCAAGAGGAGAGAGTGCGGCCATTGTGGGCAGGCATTATGGCGTCAACGAATCCACCGTTCACTACATATGGAAGAACGAGAAGGCGATTCGTGACAGTATTTCAGCGAGCGCTGTATCGAGTACGAAGGTGGTCACCCATGTCCGCGATGTCCACATAGAAAGGATGGAGAGGCTCTCAGCATATGCATAGAGGACAATGTGCAGAAAAGTGTGCCTTTGAGTGGAACACTCATTCACGACCTCGTACCTCTACGACCTCGTATCTACGACCTCTACGACCTCGTATTCACGGCAAGTGTTGGAAGGATTTCAACATTGCCCACTGCATCGGCACCAGCAAGGAGTCGCTGGATGAGATGAGAGCCTCCACCATCAATGTGTGCTGGCACAATCTGGGGCCACAGGCAGTCAGAAACTTTACTGGTTTTCCCGATTACACTGAGGAGAGGCATGTGATTGTCAGGTTGGCATGACAGTTGGGAGGGGAAGCATTTGATGACATGCAGCCTGAAGAGTTGGAGGATCTCCTTGCCTCACATGGCGACAACCTCACAAAAGAGGAGTTGGTGGCCATTATAACGGTTTCTGAGGAGGAGGATGCGGGCAGTGATGAGGAAGAGGTGCCGAAGTCTAACCTCACAGTCCAGTTCCTGAGTGAGTTGCTGCATGGCATGCGGGCGCTTGTCAACAAGTTGGAAGATGCTGACCCGGTCATGGAGAGGTACCTCAAGTTCAAGTTCAAGTCATGGAGAGGTACCTGTGGCAATCTGCCAGGCATCTCTCCATTACCCATTTCTTCAGCCCTGCTCCCTCCACCTCAACACCACCAGCTCCCTCCTCTCCTGCCATCCTCTCAGTGTCCTCACCAGCGGCCTCACCAACACCCTCAACGGCTGCCTCTTCCTCAGTGCACGACGTTGCAGGACTATAATTTGGGTCATCCTCAGATTTTGAGGGATCCATGGGATTTTAATTCATCACCATCATCATCATTTGAAAGTTGCGTGTATTTGTAAAACTAGGGCATTGCCCGTACGTGGGTGCCCGTTCCTTGCCAAAAAAAAAAAAAACGCTACCCGTACGCTCTACCCCGCCCGTACGCCCGTAAACAAAAAAAACAACGCTCTTCGCTTCCGCCCTTCGCTCTGACTGAATTGGGAGAAATAATGCGCATATGAAATCGAGAAATTATTATTTTCTCCGGAAGAAATCGAATTACGAACCGTACCGTAATGGCGGTCAGCTCGTAACGCGCTCAGCTCCGCTCGTTCTCACATCGGCCACGCCTACGCAACAAAGCGTTCTGTGATTGGCTGCCGGAAGTGAAGTCTTCACTGTCCGGAAGTTCGCAAATCGTCGCAGTTACGATGAATCGTTTTAATTTAATCGCAGTTTGAATTCGTTTTAAAACATAGTTTAACGGCAACATAGTTTTCCAACGTGAAATAAATGAATACGCTCTCAAATGTGCAGTCCGAGGTAGAGTCTGATCGCCACGTTCGGCACACGTGATAGCTCGCTGCTCTCTGATTGGTTGAAGCGTTTTTTGGACATAGCTCGGTAAGTACTTGTCCGATTAATTTAAAACCTTGAAAAGGCACATCCTCGGGTCCCCAGCAATATACCTGGCAAGTTTCAAGTATATCGGACCCGTGGTTGTCGAGAAACAGCGGTCACAGACAAACACACACACAGACACACAGACACACAGACACACAGAGATTGCTGGAATTATAGATAGATAACATTTTAAAACGGAACATGATGGTGTTGTGTTTTTTTTTACTTTCACGCTGCGGTATGGTTAAGCACTTTTTAATAAACTGTAAGCGCATTCCTTCAATAAATTGGAAATGGTAATGTACCTGGTGTTATCGTTTTTTTTATTTGTAAGCATTTATTGTGAAACTGCAATCATGTGCATTTGCGTTCGAAAACATTTTAAACTTTAAAAAATTTCCTCAATGAATCAGGAACCTCCGGGAACCTATAACATATCCCCCGTTTTCCCCATTGAAACAATGCCGCAGCATACATTCACGGGATTTTCATCGACCTTCGTGGATTTTCATCGACCTTCGTGGGTTTTCGTCGACATTCATGGGTTTTGCCTTGCCATTTCCAGGACGTTCACAAACCTTCGTTGATTATCGTGAACATTCTCTGGATTTGCGTCACCATTTGTGGATTTTGCCTCGCCATTCGCGGTTTGGTCCTCTCTATTCGCGGTTTTTTGCGACTCGGGAACCTATCCCCCCTTTTTTCCATTGAAACAATGCCCCGCTATTCGCAGGTTTCGCTATTCGTGGATTTTCCAGGAGCGTATCCCCCGCGAATAGCGGGGGCCAACTGTGTGTGTGTATGTGTGAAGAATCAGCTCTTCGTTTGGAAAAGAAGTCCACAAATAGCCTGAAAAATGACGCAGCTTTTTTAATTAAAACCAACTTATACAGATCCGGAAGAAGCCAAGACATCTACAGCAAGAGCCAGTCTCATGCCAAGTCAAGCCTTCCTGGAAACACATTGATTCCCAGTCCATTTATATAGGGACACGTTTTATCAGGAAATCTCCGAGGGAACAAACAACACTGGGAGAGGTTCCTCCCCGGTGGGCCAAGCCCCCACCGTCATCCGCTCTGTTATTCGGGGGAGTCAGCCCTTCCTTATCATTCGGACCAAATGTTTCTCTGGGCTCCGAGAAAACAGAAATGTAACTCACAAAGAGTGCATGCTTGGCCAGATAAGCCCAGAGCAAATATATGGGTTCACATGAGTAATTCAAAGCATGTTTATACAGAGTCATGCGTTGCTGTGATTAATACAAAATATATATGGTCAACGATAGGTTTACGCAAAAACACGCGCATGTGGGCGTGGTTTTACGACCAGCCTCGAAAAAAGCACACGTATACAATTGTCCAGCATGACCTCATTTTAAGCCTTTCCTCATCCAAAACTAAAACGAAGCAAAAACCCTTTATTAACTTTATGAAAATAGCATTTTTAGACAACATTTAAATCATAACACATTAGCAACCAACGTCTATAACTGAACTTTAGGCAATAACAAATCTACTACTTGACATTCCTTCCTCTTGTCTCGTCGAGACAAAGTATCTTAAGAGACAACGTGCCACATCGGGCTTTATTGAAAAATAATTGTGTAATGCGGGTATTGAAAAAATAATTGTGTAATGCGGGTATCTCCCAAGGGCATATCGTGCGCCCAAAGCGCCTCGCCCGTGCATTTGGCGAACGTGTCGTGTGGTGCGTGCTCGGAGCCTGAGGGCTCAGAACATGAAAGTCCATTAACGTTTCGGATCCACAACGAAGGTGTCTGGTCCAGATGAGGTTCTGCTCCGCCAGAGGGCCACCACCTCCCCTGCGGAACTTGCTCCCCCCACCCTTTGCAGACCCAGTCCTTGCAGATCTTCGAAGTTAATCAACGATCATGCCCATGAGGTCCCTCACGTGCTGCTGTTCTGGGGAATACATAGTATTGTCAGTATCTTGTGTCTCAATTTCCTGGTCAGGGTACAGAGCGTAAAAATCCGATTCACTTGAAGCATTTGAACTTAATACATATGAAGCAAAGAGAGGAACTTCCTTTATGTCAAAGTCTCCCTTGGGCGCCTGGTCGGCTTGCGGGTCTAGGATATCCACGTCGGGTCCCTCGACCGCCAGACCCAGCGTCGCAATCAGATCCATAGTTGGGTTGAAAGGGGGCGTGCAGCTGTCAGCTTGTAATACATAAGCAGCGTTAGCCAGTACACGCAAGGGGTTTATAGCACAAGTATCACAGTCATCACATACACCGTTACAGGCAGCAGCCAGTTCCCACATGGGATCCGCACAAGTATCACAGTCATTACATACACCGTTACAGGCAGCAGCCAGTTCCCACATGGGATCCGCACAAGTATCACAGTCATTACAAAATTCAATGCAATTTTCTGGAGCGCCGGTCGCAACTGCCTTGTTGAAGGACCCGTTCAGGTCGACGGCCTCTGTGGTCAGAGCCATAGTCGTTGTCGGCGGCTTCTTCACTTTCCATCCTGTAAAATACTTTCTCATACAGAGGAGGACTAGAGATTTCATTAGTGCCCCCCAAATTACTACCCCGATTATCACAGCCAGTGCGGTCAATAACCACTTCACTATGGTGCCCGTCCATCCCTGGAACCAGTCAGTGAGCCAGCTAAATGTATAAGAATTTTCGCGCGCGATCCGATCGATCGTCAGGGCGTGGCTAGTTTCCCTTAGTCTCACTTCTGCATCACCATTGTACGCATGTGAATCACCGTATCCAATAGTATGTCATGAGCCGTAGCGGTGTCGTTTGCCACCTTTTCTAGGGCCAAAGCCAATTTGTCTATCCGGAAACTATCCATGACTGTGCCCGCTCCTGGGAAGAAGAAACCAAACACCTTTTCCCATAGACTCCCGTGTAGTTTAGTGGTTCCATCTTCGTTCATGACTGACCTCTTATAACGCCTGTCCAAGGACTTTGGGTCTAGCTCATCCAGTATCTCAACGTCAGGAAGGACTGAACCCAGATAACATGTGCCCCCCCAATTATTTGGTAAATAGGGGTAAGCC
The DNA here is from genome assembly GCF_964187855.1 of Myxine glutinosa. Taxonomy (NCBI): domain Eukaryota; kingdom Metazoa; phylum Chordata; class Myxini; order Myxiniformes; family Myxinidae; genus Myxine; species Myxine glutinosa. The sequence continues at coordinate 154,047,823 of NC_136264.1, read as the reverse complement.
TTGTCGCCGCATATAAACATTGTCCCATGGGGTGGGACCAGGTGGGTGGATAAGCACTGGAGTCCCTTTACCACCCCATTAATCCTACTAACCCCCCTAGAGAATGTTATAGCCGTTATGTTGTGGTTGTGTTTATCTTGCAGTACTATTCGTAATGTAATCCCCGAGCTCCCTTGTCCCAGCTTCCCGGGGAGAGTGTAGGCGCATTCTGATTCTCCCATACGCAAGTGGCCGGAACCCTGGAGGCAGACCTTCCCTTTCTGTGGTTTGACCCAGACGGGGGCAGGCCTCTCGGCCACATGGGCAATCATTGACGGGCGATAATTAAATTGTCGATTGCAACTCTTGCCGTTGTCAACCCCTTCTCTTTCCAGCGTGGTGACTAAACATGGGGAATCGATAGGTTGTGAGCAGAGGTCATTGAGGGACAGAGGTAGCACTATCATGTGTATTCCTGTGGTGCCTGCTTGGGGAAAGCGCATGCACGACCAGCAGTGTGTCCTATTTTGAATTGTTGCCACTTCCCTGGCCACTTTCCAATATGTGTTTTCACCCTTCTTTGGGGCCTTATTCTGGGGTTGTGGCGTGAGTATGTATTCGATGCATGGTATGTAGTTCCTTTCGCCACCGGCCGCGCCAGGGGTCCAGATGCTGCACCGGACCTGCATAGTCATGCCTTTCTCTAGGCGCGTGCGTGTTTGTAGCTTAAAATCAGGGGTTCCCCATTGGTATCCTGGTTGGGCCAAGGTCTTAATGCTAGCTTGCCCGTCTTCCCGGAACTCTCGTTGCTTTTGTAGTATCATGCCAACGCGTCCAGGCCCTGCCGACAGTGCTAGCCAATTTATGTTCACCCAATTTGTGTGCAGGGCTTTCTGTTCGAAACATGGTAGTGATACTCTTTGTCCCCATGTTACGGTGAGGTGTCGGGTTTCGTTTTCGCATCTATTGGAATCGGAGTTTCCCCTAGCTGCTGTCGCTATCAATAGTATTGTACCTATGATTAGGCCCATCCTTACTGTGGTTGCTGTGGTGTAGTGTCTGGTGCTTGTATGGCCAACTTACAGTGCGTGGCGTGGATCCACGAGGTCTTGCCCTCGCAAAAGACTGCCGTTGGTGTATTCAGCAACACCTGGACTGGTCCCTTCCACCTTGGTTCCAAGGCGTTCTTGCAGGTGAAGTGCTCCACGAACACCTGGTCTTTTTCCTCTGGTGGAACACCTGGTCCACTAGTCTCCTGGGAGCGCCTGGTCTACAGGTCTCCAATTCATAGATTCAATTCATTCAATTCATAGTTTCATAGAACACCTTTTCTCCAATTTCCTAATCCACTTTTTTCAAGTGGATCCAATTTTATCCAATATTCAATTTTTAAATTCAATCCCATTTAATCCAGTCCAATTCAAAATAAATTCAATCCTTCTCTCAGCATCCCATTACCTGTTTCCAACATCAATAAAAATAAAATTATAAAATTAATAAAAAATCAATCATCTCAACTCTCAAATCGAATCAAAAAATAAAAATAAACGAAAATTACTTCAGCGAGAGTTTCAACTAGAATTAACACAAACAAACCACCATTAACCTCCATTAACACAAACAAACCACCATTAACCTCCATTAACACAAACAAACCACCATTAACCTCCATTAACCTCCCCCTATTATTTATTTATTTTCACGAATAAACAAATAATAGAAATAACCTGGTCTACTTCCAATTTCAATTCTGGTCAGTTCTGGTGTCTGGTCACACACAATGTTTTCCTCACCCACTGTGATTCGCTCAAAATAGATTCTCACTGTTATGTCTGAAATTCGTCTCATGAAAACCCATTCAAGAGTCCGGTGTAACAGATAGCCAAACACATAGACACGCCGAAGACCCCAGGGTACCCATCAAACTAGCTTGTCCCCAGATCCACAACACAGCGAAACATGTAAGTTTACTAAAATAATCACTTACTCATAACTAATACTCATACCACTAATTACTCATAATAACTCATAATTACTTATGTAATTACTCATGCCAATACTTACTCAAAATAATGTAATATCCCAATCTTCACCCTTTATGCAAATCGAAGCACCCCGGACAACCCACAACCAATATCAACCACTGTAGCTGCCTTCCCCTCCAGGCAGCCACACACAGCCACATACATCTCCACCCACGTCACACAAGACAACAGCCAACCAGTGTGTCCACCACACAGAAACTTTTGGCAATGCAACAACCGAACTCCCAGACAACCAACAACAAAACCCAATCCATCTCCATGGCTCATCAAGCAGTTCCAACTTAATCCAGCTTCACATACCGATTTCCCCAAAAACTCGTGAAACTTCACCCCCATTCTGGAAAAACCCTGGACTAAACCCTGACACCCTAAATAACTTCAGACCCATCTCCAATCTACCCTTTCTGTCAAAAGTTTTGGAACGTGCTGTGGCCACTCAACTCAAACATCACCACTCTGCCAATAACCTGTATGAAACATCCCAATCCGGATTCTGCTCCAGCCACCGTACTGAAACTGCTCTCCTCAAAATCACCAGCGACCTTTTCTCTCCTCTGATGCCGGCAACCTCAACATTTTCATCCTCCTCACCTCAACGCCTCCGTTGACATCATCAATCACACCATCCTCCTCACCCTGTTTAGACCAGCTTGTGCCTATTAAACCCAAATCAGTTCACTCCCAAGCCCACAAGGACCACCTACTACTCTCAAATTATCCACTCTGGCTCCGGAATCCCAAAAGCACTCTTCTCTACAATAAACAAACTAAATAAACAAACTTTACAACGTGAACAAACTCCTCAGCGCCCTGGATACCGCCACCTGTCATTCAGAGTAGACAACAGCATCTCCTTTCTGGCTTTCAGCATCTCCTTTCTCCTTTCTGGCATCCAAATAAAATTCTGGCTTCAAATCAACTTCCTCGAACTTAACTATGATAAATCTAAATTAATCTTCGTTTGCCCACAACCACTCACCAAATTCACCCATAACTTTGCCCCCAACATCGATGGTCATTTGAACACAAATTGAACAAAATTAATCGAACAAAACACTTCCATTAACTCGACATTCTTTTCACAGCACAAAGTTCACTTGAACATCTTTTTCCTGGATACTCCCTCTTTATTTTTATACCATACCATGCTTCTCCACTTGCAACCCAAATATTTTCCATGAAATAAATAAAATGAATTTTTATGAATCTTCTCATTATTCGAAAGTTTACAAAATGTCCCAAATCTGTATATTATTTTCTACTGTGGTTATATTAAACCATTATTTTACAAAATCCAACTTTCAATAAACTGGAAAATGCTTCGCCATGGAATAGTCCACCACTCATATAAATAATCATAAGAGTTCTGCGAAACATCTCCATCTTTAAAACTTAGCCAACCAATTTTAAACCACATGTTTTCCCCCCAAAAAACAAGTCACATTCTTTGTATATTGCCAACATTGTTCATCGTTTAAGTATCATCCAGAACTAAATTTTTATAAACCATCAACTTGTAGATGCATTTATTTATATCCCATTAACCCAAGAACTCTCAATTGCTTGGTTATATTTTAGTAATGTCATATATCCATATTTCTTTTCCAAATTGTTCCTGATATACACATTAATCCCATCTGTCTTTGTTTCCAGATGAACTCAAATCAGGAAATCAACACAAATCCTTATTACCTCCAATCAATTCAAAATTAAATCAAACAATTCAAAACCAGATCGGATCAGCGATCAAAAATCACTTTTCCAATCAACAATTCATTCAAAGACCAAGCTTAAAAACACAACTCTCATCTTACTGTGACAAGTAAGCAACCAACCTACTTCACACTAAACAAATAACTTTTCATCACCCCTTTCTTCTCCACCGCCTCTTACACTTAAACAGATCATAATTACTCACTCATACACTATTGCCCATCACCCAGTTCATATAAACTCCATTGTTGTCCTGTCCATCTCTCTGTTTGTGGATCCGGTGCAAAGTTACACAAAGTTCCCGTTTACATTTTGTGACTCACAGCTCCTGCCTCCATGGAACAATGACGCCTGAGCACTCAATTAGCCTTCCCAGTACCAAAGACTTACAATCAGACCGACAGACAGACAAATAACAGAGGCATGTCGCCAGCCCCAGCACAGGACATCACCTTTCCGGGCAGGCACAATATAATCCACAGCATCGAAATGCCAATTTCTATCCGGAGCCTCGCAAAGCCAAAATCCATGCATGCGTGCTCCATCATGCAACCCGATCTGTACTCGGTGCGCCCGGCGCCCCCTATAATCAGTGAGTTATAATAACCACAATATCTCTGGCACCCAACTCGTGATACCACAATTTAATCCACGTTACTTGCATCTCTTCATCCTCCCAAATGTCCTCCATTTAACGTGACTCAAATCCATCTCAAATCCCCACAGCTCGATCGAACACGTCACTGTACTCGACCCGGTTAAATTAAATTCCAAGCGTACTGTACCTGACGCTTCCACAACAACAAAAAACTCGATATTCTCTGTCCACTAATTATGTACATGACTTCAGTTTAACCAACAATATAATGTCCTGATATTCTCCAGATTTAAGTCCTATATATCCTGTCGTTAAAGCAACACCCTGTAGACTGACTCCGCCTGTCGTTCTTCCAAGGTTAGTGAATTACCTCTGACCTTTCCCTTGCATATCTTGAACAAAGGTCAACTAAACTTTAAAAGGTCAAACTTCGAATTGGTCAACACAAATGCATCGATGCATCTTCCAGCCGCCACTCCGCACTGTACCTTACTGTATGAACAAGACTTCCTGTTGGAACTTGGCTCCGGAAATTAATTACTCTGTCTTGAAATCGTTTATTTTAGCCATCTTAAATAAATCCATCCATCTATCCATCTTATAAATCCATCTTAAATAAAAATCCATCTTATAAGTCCATCCATCCATATAAATCCATCTCAAATAACGTATTCGTCCTGTGACATTGCCTGGCATATATGTCGCAGCCGGCCACTATTCCGACATGGCTCGTCTGACATGAACGTCCGACATCCAGCGTCCGATATTCAGCAAAGTCGCAATGACCCACAATGCATTTGGGCACACATCCTCCTCTGAGAGTGGGCGAGTTATCGCCGGCACTCTGAGCAAATCTCATACAGCACACCCGTGACTCGCGGCTCGCTCGGCTCTTGCCTGAACACACAATAACTCTACTCTAACTTCCACGGAGCCGCACGGCGGAAACACAGGTTTGTACCACACTTTAATTAAACGAACATTGCCAGGATTCTCGGATAGACGTTTAATTTCACAACACGCATGACAAAAATCCGATTTAAATTCAGAGATCGCCGATCGACCTGGCACAACCATCTCAACGCGACGACGCCACGCCGCCCCCCGTCTTGGCGCGCACCCTCGTGCCTCCACACGAATCCCAACACTCCCTGCACGCCGCTCTATTCGCGTTCGCGGCGGGGTTTACCTCACGTTGGGACATGCAGTCGGCTGTCATAACAAAGTGCGAAAAGCTGTCATAACAAATCTGCGACCTGACATGTAGTGAGCTGTCAGAACATTGAGCTGTCAGAACTCATCCCTAGCTCGTAAACATCGCAAAAAAAACAGGATCTCCGACGCTTGACCTCTCTGACCCAAAATGCACTATATGACACCAATTCCAAAGGTGAGCTGCCTCAGCGATACATCCCACACATACAATCCACAATATCTGCCATTGAATGAACTCTTCGATTCAAGTAAAACACACACTTCGACCCAAACTCTGAACCTCCAGTTCCACAAACTCCAAACCTCCGTCCGACTGCCGCTCGAAAGACAAAGCAGCCCATCCTGCAACCATCTCCAAGAAACCGTTTCATATCAACAGTAGGTCGACAAGGGCACTCCGAGTGCTTTCCTGACCCGATTTATATCAATTCGCTTCCCAAACAACTCCCAAACAGATGAAAATCCGGACTCAGTTCAGGACCTCGCCTGTTCTCTCGGATAGACGCTAAAATGGACATTCCCGGCCTGAATTTCCCCCATGTCGAGCAGACCACTTACAAAGCTTCACACCGAAACCCTCTGCTTTGCATATGTCATACAGACAGATACATTGGCCAGATACACACGTCAATTAACATCCCAATATACATTCATTCCTCATTCATATACTCATAGAAGTCTCCCAGACTTCGCGCGAAACTCAGATCGACTCAAATCATGCCTTTCTCCAGCCATTCCCAAGCAATCTTTGCTCATTCATGTTACGTCTCTCATTCAAGGAAAAGGATTTTTGGGACGGGTTGGACGGGGGGTGGGTTGAGGTGAAAAAAAGGGAAGGCAGGGCGGGGTGTTGGGGTGTTGCCTAGAGCCCTGGGACTGAGCTCAGGTCTTGGGGGGGTGGGGGGTGTTGCCTAGAGCCCCGGGACTGAGCTCAGGTCTTGGGGGGTTGGGGGGTCTTGGTCTGGTATCTGGTCCAGCGGCATCACTCGCTGTTTTACTTGTTTAACTGCTTACTTAATTGTCCTCTGTCCTGTAGCTTCAATAACTATAGCTGCAATGCTTAAAATTTCAATATTTCAAAAACCATTCCTGTCCTTCTCACCCTGTGGCCACCTGGCCCATTTCCTGTGAGCTTATTTATTTTCTCTTGTCCACCAGGTCCTGGCCTGTTTCTATCTGGACCTCTGTTGCTTTGGCCTTCTATCTAAGTTAGCCACAGCCCTTCGTTCCCTGGCATGCAATGGCATACCCCATCTTGTCTCTGGGCTGTTCCTTCCTGGAAAAATCTTGGCCACCTGGCTTCAGCCTATATGGCTGTCCGACCTCATTTTCCCCTCCTGGTGCTAACTGTAACTTTAAGCTTACTGTTAAGTCCTTACTTGTTTATCCTGGCTTTAACAAAGCTACGTCATTCTGAGGCCTAAAATGAGCCTTTACTTACAATCTCTGTTCGAGTGCAGGCATCGCGGAAGACAAGGAGACTAAGCCCGCGCGAGGGAGGAAGGTACGAATTTGGAATAATAGCCCTCTGATATAAAACAACTCCCACCTTTAATCAAATCCGCGTGCCGGCGCGCCTCAGGCAGCCTTCCTCCTGTCCCTCGGGCTCCGTTTCCCGTCGTCCGGTGCTGACCCCACTCCTGGTACCATCTGTGAAGAATCAGCTCTTCGTTTGGAAAAGAAGTCCACAAATAGCCTGAAAAATGACGCAGCTTTTTTAATTAAAACCAACTTATACAGATCCGGAAGAAGCCAAGACATCTACAGCAAGAGCCAGTCTCATGCCAAGTCAAGCCTTCCTGGAAACACATTGATTCCCAGTCCATTTATATAGGGACACGTTTTATCAGGAAATCTCCGAGGGAACAAACAACACTGGGAGAGGTTCCTCCCCGGTGGGCCAAGCCCCCACCGTCATCCGCTCTGTTATTCGGGGGAGTCAGCCCTTCCTTATCATTCGGACCAAATGTTTCTCTGGGCTCCGAGAAAACAGAAATGTAACTCACAAAGAGTGCATGCTTGGCCAGATAAGCCCAGAGCAAATATATGGTTTCACATGAGTAATTCAAAGCATGTTTATACAGAGTCATGCGTTGCTGTGATTAATACAAAATATATATGGTCAACGATAGGTTTACGCAAAAACACGCGCATGTGGGCGTGGTTTTACGACCAGCCTCGAAAAAAGCACACGTATACAATTGTCCAGCATGACCTCATTTTAAGCCTTTCCTCATCCAAAACTAAAACGAAGCAAAAACCCTTTATTAACTTTATGAAAATAGCATTTTTAGACAACATTTAAATCATAACACATTAGCAACCAACGTCTATAACTGAACTTTAGGCAATAACAAATCTACTACTTGACATATGTGTATATATATATATAAATATATATATATATATATAGATAGATAGATAGATAGATAGATATATATATATATATATATATATATATATATATATATATATATATATATATATATATATATATACTGTATATATATATATATATATATATATATATATATTTATATATATATATATATATGTATATATATATATATATATATATATATATATATATATATATATATATATATATATATATATATATATATATATATATATATATATATATATATATATATATACAGTAATACCCCGGCCTACGTCATTAATCGGTTCCATAAGCCGTGACGTAACTCGGTTTTTGACGTAAACCGGGCGTGATGTCTTAAAAATGCCTTAAAATGAAGACAAACACCGTAAAACTAGAGTAAATAACTGGAGTTTGCAGCAAATTGCAAGTTGCAAATTTGCAAATCCTTGTGCATGTGCACATGCACACGTCGATCGGTTCGTCGACGCCGGATGAGGGCGAGGTACCCGACGAGGCACCCCGGCTCGAGGCATGACACGGTCGTTCGTTTCACATGGGCCATGGGCCACTGGGCCTGACCTCGTCGTGGACATTGCACACTGCACGGTGACGTGACGTGACGTCTGCCACGGACGGTCGTCCGAGCCGGCATCGTCATGTTTCGCCGTTGCCACGTTACGTTGGTTGTTTTACACAGTAAAGGAACCTTTACACAGTAAAGGAATAATCACAAAAATACCAGTGAAAGGCAAAGCAAGCACGCGACCGCAGCACAGGACAAAATGCATATGGCGTCGCCTTTGTTTTGAATGAGAACCAGCAGCTACGCATACTGTACGTACATTTTTTTTAATGTGCTTTTTATTGTATTTTAAATTGTTTTTTAGCTTCTTTTATTGTTAGTTTATGTACTATTTTATTTATTTTAAATATATTTTTAAGGAAAAATTTAATTTTTTTCACGTCCATAGGAGTGACGTAAAGTCGCACATAATGACGTTCGCTGAACTGAAATTTACTCTAGAAGAGTGGAATAAAGTCAGATTTGACGTAGGTCGAAATGGCGTAAAACGGGGTATGACTGTATGTGCATATATATATATATATATATATATATATATATATATATATATATATATATATATATATGTATGTATGTATGTATGTATGTATATATATCTATATATATATATATTGTTACAGACGCGGCTTTAGATGTTATATTGACCGAGCGGTGGTGTATTTAACCGCGTCCGAACAGTTACTCCCCGATTAGAACCCGATTCCACCCGACGTTGACCAGATCGCCCCACAGATATTCAATCGGGAAATCTCTAAAGCGACCGAAAGAGAATGAAAAAGAAGAAGAAGAAGAATACGGAGGAAGAACAGATTTATTATACACACACAAGCAATGGATGGAAGAAGCAGTAACACAGCGAATCGTTAACTTACACTATTCATTTTTACTTAGCCCCAAGACAACGAGCAGGACAGGACGTTCACACTTACACCGGGGATAATGCAGGCAGGTAGGGCTTGAGGTGGATTGCTTGAGAGGGAGGCAAAGTCGGGAGGCCGCAGCTCGCAATTCCTCGCGGTTTTGGCGGGAAACCCTCCGTCGTGTATCCGCTGCGGTAGACGTCACGCGCTGGTTCGGCACACCTGCTCCTCTTCTTGGGGTGGAGCCGTCTCCCTCCTTTCAGCGCGTCTCTCCAAAGCTGGTTTCCTTGCCGAGTACCTCTCCTCTTTGGCTTGGAGCGTTTCGCATCTCACCGCTCCTCTTCGGTGCCGCCTCTTTGCTCCTCCCAGGTCATCTCCCAAGGCCTCTCCTAAAGCCATCTCATAAAGCAGTCCCTTTCAGTCGCTTTTATCACCTCGGGTGGAATTAAGCCGCCGGCTCCGAGGGCACGCCTACCGGGTCGCTCACCGCGGTGCTGATTGGCTGTTAGGGCCGGTTCACTCCTTCCCTCTTATGACGAGGTGGAGACACGCCTTTCTTCTCCGACTCAAAGCACATGGGCAATGGCGGTTGAAGAAAACCGCCCAAAATGCGGAAGGCAAATGGAAGGGAGGTTTTGGGGAAATTGGAAGGGCCTACGCTTATTTTGTTTGATACAATGCAAAGTCAATCTAGTGGGAAACACATATTTAGCCTACATGGAATAAGGAAATACACTATTTAAAAGATATATCGTGACCTGCGTGTAAGTTTCATGGAATTAACTAGGACGGCTGCGACCATTATTTACATTACGAGGATGTTACCATACTTTTGTAACGTTCACATTGTAACGTTTCCACATTCGTTACACTTCCTCCAAAGCCGTTACACTTCTCAAATTCGTTACACACTTCTCAAAATCGTTACACTGCACCCTCCTTTCTTCAGGCCCGTACTCGGGCCTATTAAACTTTAACTTAGTGTGACACGTAGGTGTAATTCCCTCTACAATTAACCTGACCCTGAGTGTGACAATTTTAAAACACAAATAAGTATGTCCCCCTATTGCATTGCACCCTGTCTAACAGACTCAAGCCCACAGCTAACCGAATTACGGAATTATTCTCAAACTATACATTTACGGTGGGGAGCATTATTTACAATGACGTGATTTCTTATTTACAACGCAACGCAGGACCTGTGTTTTTTTTTTTTCTTTTTTTTTTTTTTAGGGAACAAGAGAAAGAAATTCCTGTTGGGAGGGAGGAGACAGCACGCATTGCATCGATGCACCAGTACCAATACCACCAAAGCACCCAAAAGCACCAAACACCACAAAGCACCAAAAGCACCACAAAGCACCAAAAGCACCACTCGGTGCGCAGTCACCATGGTTCATAATAAACACAACAAAACAACTGGTGGTGGTCTTCTCTTTCTCTGCTGGGCCGATGTTCTACCCGACGTCTTCTGGCTTCATGCGGCCTATTTGGACATAATAAAAAGCACAACTTGTGTTCGTTTTTATTTAGGGCCTCAGGGGCCAACTAAGGGTGGTCCACCTGTTTGGCATAGGTGCCACCTTACCGAGGTCCGCAAGCAAGATTCCCTGGCCACTATGGCCGGTCTCCAACAGAGGTGCCCTGCCCCAGAACCTGGGGTCCATCAAGTGGTACTTGGCCGCAGAACAGCGGTCCATACAGTGGTACATCAACGCAATGCATGCTGGTTCTGGGAATCTCGGGCGCACAATGGCCACCTCACGCACGCTCCCATTGGCACCCAATGGCGCACAGGTCATGTGGGAGACAAAAGAAAGACAATTGAGCGAGGGGTAAGGTCACAAGGGTACACGTCAATAAGGCAATGCAAGGTGAAATGCGTACGGAGGGCGAAGTGAGAAAGCTCGTCCCTACCGTACGTCACCCCCCGGTCACCTACCCTACCCTTGCCCTTGCCCTTACCCCATATGTACAAAATCTACACATTACCAATTCGTCACTACTGTCACGTCTTCCCCATATTTCCCCTATACCAAATTCGTCACCACAATCCCTCTACTTCAAAATTTGCCATCACCAATTCATCATCAATCCTCATAAGGAGGGAGAGATGGAATTACGCACAATGTCACACCCACGTCATGATGCGTCTCACAATCCAAACATTTGCATCATAAAAAATAATCAAAACTTGGCATGGTGTGGAGTACCTGTCACCTCAGGTGAGTGGATGCAGATGGTGCGAGGAGATCCTTCATCCTAACTATTTTCTAAATGACTTTAACACACTTTACACTACCCGGGGTCTTTCCCTGCCAATCCATTGGCCAACTTACACTATGGGTTCTAATAACCAATTCCCATTGACCAAACTGTGGTGCTTCTCAATTTGGGGTCTCACTCCCCCGATTCATCTCCCGGTGCTCTCGCACAATTTCTGGGCTGCGACGTCGAGCTCTCCCAACAGGTCTACCCACCTGCACACCTCCACCACTGTAGTTGCCACCCGAGCTTACCTAGCTCCTCACCCTAACCTAACTAACTGGGGACAGCCCCTCTCCTGGCTCTGTCACCCCATGGTGCCCTCTGGCACTGGGCTACCCGGGTCCGTCCTCCGGATCCTCGGGCCCCATCCACAACAACTACTACCGGCTCCCAGAGCCCACCTGCGGCCTCACCTGGCCGACATCCTCACAGTGGTGGAGTGCCCAAACCAACTACACACACTAACAGGCTACACGCCCAGCCATTTCCACAACACTAATGCACCCATCCACATACCATTCTGCCACCCGCACCACAGATGCCAATATCCAACCACAATTTACCTGTACCCTCTACCTAACACTTACACTACCCGCCCCAGGTATCCGTGATGGGGGTCCATTCTTCCCCCATTCACACCTTCGCACCATCCACTCCACTCCACAATTTCCACCATTCTCACTCCACGACCATCCATTCCACTACTCCAGATATTCCACACTACCATTTATTTCACACAGCCACATACACCTGTTGTTGCACACCTGTGCCCTCACACCTGGTGTCACCTGCACCCTCCTTTCTTCCTGGACCATTTGGTCAACACAACACGCAATCACCACTACTCCCTCATACACTGCTCCACACACCTGTTCAGTTGCACACCTGTGCAATCACACCTGTTCCATTCTCACCTGTTCAATCCTCACACACACGGCATCATCTCAGCTAACTACTCCCCTCTGAAACTTGCGCTTCCCAGTCGTCCCTTTAAACTATTGCGCTCCCTCGTCATTATCATCCATACTAATCTACCTGCGTCCCCACTACAGGTATCAGTCACTATCTAAACCTTAACGTCACCTAATGTCATCTTCTAGGGCCCTATCAATATCCTAACCCACCCGGGCTAGTTTTCACTGCCATACACCCCATAATCTATAGCGCATTTGCCCCACCTTCTGTGAGGGATGACAGCGTTGCCATCCCACCACAGCGGGGCATCTCACTACCATCCCCCCAGTCCTCTGACGCTACGAGCCCCCGTCGCAAGAGGTACTGGGTCCTGCCTCGGCATCTAGAGCCGAGGCGATCCATGAGGGCGCCTGCTCGCCGGCATAAGGTCTTATCCGGTCGGCATGGACGATCCGAGGGGGGGTCCGTGGCCCCATTTTGATCTTAATGACCACGTCACAGATTTGCGACAGGACGACTCCCGGGCCTTGCCAGGGGGAGGTGAGTTTTGGGCACCTTCCCTTCCGCCTCCGGGGATTAAAGAACCAAATCTTCATCCCCGGAGCGTATTGACTCCCCTGGCTCCGGTCGTCGTACCTGCGCTTCATCTTGGCCCCCGCCAGATGGAGCTGGCGGCGGGCGAAGGCATGGACCCGCTCCATGCCTTCCTCCAGGTGACGTGCGTAACCCTCCCTCGGCGGTGTGTCCGTGGTGTCTGGCACGGGACCGCATAGCAAGTCGGCGGGAGCCCGTAACTCCCGCCCATACATAAGCAACGCTGGACTGCATGCGGTGGCCCCGTGCTGGCTAGTTCGGTAGGCCATCAACAGGTACGGGAGATGTTCGTCCCAGTCATCCTGACGGGTGGTGGTGAACAATGCCAGTTGTTGGATCAATGTTCGATTGAACCTTTCCACCATCCCGTCAGATTGTGGCCGCAAGGGCGTGGTCCTGGTTTTTCGAATTGACAGGAGTCTGCACACATCTTTTAGTAATTGGCTTTCAAAATTTCGACCCTGATCGGTGTGCAGCTCCTGTGGAATCCCGTGCCGACATACAAATCCTTCTACGAAGGCCTGTGCTACCACCCCTGCTTCTTGGTTGGGGAGGGCATAGGCCTCCGGCCACTTGGTGAAATAGTCCATTACAACGAGGATATACTTATTACCTTGGCGGGTGTGGGGCAGCGGTCCTAGAATATCCATAGCCACCCGCTCAAGGGGGGCCCCCACCTGATGTAATTGAAGGGGGGCCCTCATCCTCCGTGCTGGTCCCTTTTTGGCAGAACAGGCGTCGCATCTCCGACACCAGTCCTGTATGTCGCGCCCCATATTCACCCAATAGAACCTCCGGCGGACCCGAGATATTGTCTTTGTCCTGCCCAAATGGCCGCCGGAGCGGGTACCATGCACCTGTTGCAATATGACGTTCTTGAATTTGTCAGGGACTATCACCAGCCAGGAAGTTCTATCAGAGGGAACCTCCACCCATTTGCGATACAAGATGTTGCCTTTCAATTCCAGGGTCTGCCACTGAGCCCAATACGCCTTTGTTTGCGCCCCGAGGGGGGTGACCTCTTCCCCCTTTGGTCTTTGCCCCAATTTGACCCATTGGAACACCGGCCCCAGAACAGGATCCTCCTGCTGGGCCGTGCTCCAAGCCAACTCTCCAAATTCCTCGTCCGCGGTTAGTGGCAAAATTGGCCCTCTCACCCGGGTTGCCCGGACGACGAGAGTCGGGGCGGAATCGCCCAATTGCTCCCTCTCCTCGTGTCTCGCACAAAATTTACAGTTTTCCCCCAGACAAGGACGCCGAGAGAGTGCGTCCGCATTACCATGGGCCTTCCCGGCCCTATGGGCCACATCAAAATCGTACTGCTGCAACTTTTCCAACCACCTTGCAATTTGGCCCTCCGGTTCCTTGAACCGAAGGAGCCATTGCAAGGAGGAATGGTCAGTTCTAACCAAAAATTTCCGCCCGTACAGGTACGGGTGGAAATGGTTCATGGCAGCCAGCATAGCCAATAACTCTTTGCGAGTGACGCAATAATTTCGCTCGGGCCTACTTAAGGCCCGACTATAGTAACCAATCACTCTCTCCACGCCCTCCTGTGTCTGAGACAAAACTGCGCCCAATCCTTCCTGGCTCGCATCCGTGTCCAGGGTAAATGTCCCGTCACTAGTGGGGTAAGCTAGAAGGGGTGCGGATGTTAGACACCCCTTCAATTTTTGGAAGGCCTCGTGGCACTCCCGTGTCCAATTAAATCGCGTCCCCTTCTCCGTAAGCCGGTGGAGGGGACGGGCCAACTCCGCAAATTTCGCCACAAAGCGCCGGTAGTAGGAGCAGAGCCCCAAAAATCCTCGCACCTCCTTGATGGTACGTGGTGCGGGCCACTCCTCTACCGCTTTAATTTTGTCTGGGTCCGTTTTTACCCCCTCGCGGCCGATCACGTGACCTAGATAGGCCACCTCTCTTGCAAACAAAGTGCACTTACTCGGGTTCAGCTTCAACCCTGCCTGTCTGAGGCACCCGAACACCTGGTCCAAATTAGCTACTGCCTGGGGGAACGTTTTGGCATGTACTAGGACGTCATCCAGGTACACCAGGCATGATTGCCATGGCATGCCGCCTAGTACATGCTCCATCAATCTTTCAAAGGTGGCGGGGGCGTTACACAAACCAAACGGCATCACAGTAAACTGATACAGTCCCTTACCTGTGGAAAATGCCGTTTTCTCCTTCCCTGCCCTATCCATCTCCACCTGCCAATACCCACTCTTGAGGTCCAAAGTCGAGAACCAATTTGAGCCCGCAACGGCATCGAGGGTGTCATCAATTCTTGGCAGGGGATATGAGTCCTTGAGTGTCACGTTGTTTAGCTGACGATAGTCCACGCAGAACCGCGTGGTCCCATCCTTCTTTTTGACCAGCACAACAGGTGACATCCAAGGACTTCCCGAGGGCTCGATCACACCTGCGTCGAGCATTTTTTCAACCTGCTCGTCAGCTTCCGCCCTCTTGCTCCAAGGGAGCCGTCGGGCGGCCTGACGAATAGGCCGGGCCTCACCGGTGTGGATCTGATGTTTCACCAGGCCCGTACGTCCAATATCCTCGGTGGACAAGGAGAAGAGGTCCAAATGGGACCCAACCAGTTTGTGTAAGGCCTCCCTCTGGGTACCTCCCAACTCTACACTACTACGATTTACCATCTCGCAAATGGGATCGGGCCAATTCCTAGAACTTATTGAAGGCTCCCCCTGGGGCCGGCTCGGCTGGACGTTCTCGCCCCTCACTGACGCGACTTCTCTAACTGGGGTGCAGCCAGCTACCTTCGTGCCCCTCACTATAGTGCGTGGTTCTGTGCTACTATTAATTACTCGGACGGCCACCACCGGCCCGTCCGTTTTTACAAGGGTACGGCCCACGATTAAACCAGGTATGGATAGCGCTGCCACCGGTTCGACCAGGCCGCAGGATTCCTGCCATGTCGGGCGAGCTGACCATCGGGCCGGCACGATGGCCTCGGCCCCCGGAGGGATGGTCACGGCCTCAGGAGCCTCCAGCTCCACCCTCTCGGCCGTGCTCACCCCCTCCAATGGTAGCTCCTCCACTCCCCATCGCAGGATCCCCCGACTCAAGTCGATTTTACAACCGCTGGCAGTCAACAAATCCAACCCTATTAAGCATGGGTCGCACACCTCCGCCACCCAAACCTCTATCTCTTCCTTTACCGATCCCAACTTGAGGGTCACAAAACCACGCCCTATGATCGGAGCCGTTGTCCCGGTAGCCAACTGCAAACTATGATTTTCCAGACGCTGGATTTTACCCCAGCCGTCTGCACTCGAATTAAGGACCACGGGGCTGATGATCGTGGCGCTGGCTCCCGTGTCCACCACGGCGTCTACCCCCACGCCGGCAATTTTGCACCGAATTGTCAAACTACCCGTCCCAATTCGGCCACAATGAATGACCTGTCGCGTCAATGAGGGCTTCTCCCCATCCCCTACTGCCGAACACCGCCCTGCATGCCCGGCACGTTCTAGTTTCCCGGGTCCTGGCGGGGGGGTGTCTGAGGTCGGCTAGGCCGATCTATACGGGGCGGAGTTGAGGGCATCGGTTGGCGGGAAACGTCCCGGCGCGGAGCTCGACACTCCCATGCACGGTGACCCATCCGAGCACAATTATAGCACCTCACCTGGTAAGGTGCTTGCCTCCGGTATTCCAAATCCCCCCCCCCTGTATGTCCGAATTGGGGTACTCTGTCGGGGACTACCGGGTGCCACCGCCGGGGCCGCCTGCCATGGTCCAGGTCCCGCCAGGCGCCGATCCACTAACCTCCGGACCATGCTCTCCAGGTCAGGGCCCCCGTCGGGGGCGGGCCCCCTTGGGGGGCCGCCCCCCATCACGGGCCCCATCTGACGCACCGCCACTGCGTGGCGCTCGCCTCCCCGGGCCAGGGGCCTCGCTGCTTCCCAACGGGCTGCAGCGTCGGCCGCCTGACTCATGGTTTGCGGGCGCCACATGGCGAGCTGTTGCCGGAGCTCCAGATCCGGAAGGGCCTGAATAAAGTGATCCAGCGCCAGGCTTTCCTGGGAACTCGCTGCCATGTCCGCGTGTGCAATCCCGACCGCGCGGCGAATATCGTGAGCAAGTTCCCCGATGGTCTCCTGGGGCTTGCGTTTTCGCTGCGCAAGTTGGGCTTTAACAAGCTCGCTTTGCTGCTCAATGCCGAACCGATTAATTAATGCCGCACGGAGAGCTGGCAGGGTGAGAGCACCCGGTGGTAAAGCCGTCAGCACCTCCGCTGCCGCACCGCGCAGTGCCCCCACCAGGTGTACTCCACCTTCGTCCGGATTCCAACCGTTGCCTTTACACACGTACTCAAACTGCGCCAGGTACGCCCTCAAATCACTCTTGCCGTCATACGGCGCGAGTGGGACCTTGTGGGCGCCCGAAGGTCGGACCCCGCGCGTCACTCCTTGCGGGATCAACGCGGGACCAACCCGTTCGGGCTCCCACAGTACGTTATTCCCGGGGGGCTCCCGCGCGTCCCCCGTCCCTCCAAACACTACCCCTCCTGGTGTCGATGCCTGGGTCGCCCCTCCGCAACCCGCTACCCATGCCATACCCCCACACCCTTGCTCACCAGCACCCCCTTCACTCCCCATAGCCAACCCTCCTTGCACACCTCCCCTGTCCATCCACTCCGGACCAGTCATACATCTTACCATTGGTCCTTCACGAACACCCGGGTCCACACCACCCCCCAAGCCGACTGAATCTCCCCTCACATCATATACATTGCCACTCACCTCCGTACTTCGTCGTCGCACCTCCTCTGCCACCTGCAAACTTTTTATTTGGTTAGTGAGCACCTCATCATGATTTGAACACAGACCTTGTACATATTCCATGACTTCCTCCTTTATCTCCCTTTTAGTTTCCCTCCGTCTCCTCTTAATTTCACTCACCCCCTCTTCCACCTCCTCTAATTTTTCCTTTACCTCCTTCATCTCCCGGTGCGCCCCCTCTATCTCTTCCTCTAACGCCACCTTAACCGTTTCGATGTGCGTCCTCACCTCTCGGTCCTTCGTCTCCATCACTTCTGTCACCTCCTCCAACTTCTTCGTCAACCCCTCATGTACCATCTGACATTCCTTCTGTGTCGCTATTAATTCGTTTTTAATGTCCTTTTGTGTCGCTTTTAAACCCCCGATGATTGCAGTGTTCTTTTCCACTTGGTCCGCTAGTTCCCTTTGTCCGACTGTCAGCTGTTCTACTCCCTTCGTCAGATCTTCTATTCCCCCTTGTAACTTAGCCGTATTATTTCTCACCTCTTTCTCCATACGCTTCTCCCCTCGCTTTACCTCCTCGCGTAGCCCCGAAACCTCCTCACTTACCCCTCGTCGTATTTCCTCCATCTCTTTTGTAGATGCCACCCTCATCTGTCCCAATTCATCCCTCTGAGCATCCAGTTTGGTTTCTACCCCGATTTTCACCTCCTCTATCTGCTCTCCCATTTGTTTGATTTCCCTGGCAGATTGTTCCCCTATTTCCCGCAATTTGTCCTCCATCCTATTTTCTAACCCCATTAACCCATTTTTCACCCCCTCTAACTGATTCTCCTGGGCAGCCATTCTGTTTTCCACCCCCGTTAACCCATTCTTTACCTCTTTTATCCCGTTGTCTAACCCCTCAAAATTTTTGTCTAACTTCTCACCGGTACCCCTCGCTTCGTCCCTCATTACCCCCATTTGGTTTCCCATTACCCCCATTTGCTCACTCTGAGCCCTCGCTTCGTCCCTCATTACCCCCATTTGGCCCTCCAATCGCTCACCCAATCGCTCACTATTAGCCCTCATTTGCTCACTATTCTGGGCCATAAGGGCCTTCATTTGTATAATAAAAAAGGTTCAAATCCACCAACGGCGCTGCTACGGTCGCGGCAAAATTTGGTGCCGCTACACCCACGTGCGTGAGGACGCCACTTTGCGCGTCTGATACTTCCGCAACCACATTGCTATTTTTCTCCTCCTCCCTTTCCTCCACATACATTTCCCCGAGGTCCTGGGTCGATTCCACCCTGTCTATCTCTCCCACCGACATCCGATCGCCTTGATTGTCCATGGCGCGATCTCAAAATTCGGGTTTTATAAAACAAAATAAATTTCGGCAGCTTGTAATTTTGAGCGCGTTAAGCGCGCTTCGGGTCCGATTTCGGGTCCGATCTCCCTCCTCGACACCAATTGTTACTCTAATAGTACAATTGGTGTTCCAAAATTTGGGCCTAACAAATTTAGTCCCAGGTCCGAATCCAACTCCTCGACACCAAATGTTACTCTAATTTGTACAATTTGGTGTCCAAAATTTGGTCCAGGGTTCCAAATCCCCACTCCTGACTACCAAATGTTACAGACGCGGCTTTAGATGTTATATTGACCGAGCGGTGGTGTATTTAACCGCGTCCGAACAGTTACTCCCCGATTAGAACCCGATTCCACCCGACGTTGACCAGATCGCCCCACAGATATTCAATCGGGAAATCTCTAAAGCGACCGAAAGAGAATGAAAAAGAAGAAGAAGAAGAATACGGAGGAAGAACAGATTTATTATACACACACAAGCAATGGATGGAAGAAGCAGTAACACAGCGAATCGTTAACTTACACTATTCATTTTTACTTAGCCCCAAGACAACGAGCAGGACAGGACGTTCACACTTACACAGGGGATAATGCAGGCAGGTAGGGCTTGAGGTGGATTGCTTGAGAGGGAGGCAAAGTCGGGAGGCCGCAGCTCGCAATTCCTCGCGGTTTTGGCGGGAAACCCTCCGTCGTGTATCCGCTGCGGTAGACGTCACGCGCGGGTTCGGCACACCTGCTCCTCTTCTTGGGGTGGAGCCGTCTCCCTCCTTTCAGCGCGTCTCTCCAAAGCTGGTTTCCTTGCCGAGTACCTCTCCTCTTTGGCTTGGAGCGTTTCGCATCTCACCGCTCCTCTTCGGTGCCGCCTCTTTGCTCCTCCCAGGTCATCTCCCAAGGCCTCTCCTAAAGCCATCTCATAAAGCAGTCCCTTTCAGTCGCTTTTATCACCTCAGGCGGAATTAAGCCGCCGGCTCCGAGGGCACGCCTACCGGGTCGCTCACCGCGGTGCTGATTGGCTGTTAGGGCCGGTTCACTCCTTCCCTCTTATGACGAGGTGGAGACACGCCTTTCTTCTCCGACTCAAAGCACATGGGCAATGGCGGTTGAAGAAAACCGCCCAAAATGCGGAAGGCAAATGGAAGGGAGGTTTTGGGGAAATTGGAAGGACCTACGCTTATTTTGTTTGATACAATGCAAAGTCAATCTAGTGGGAAACACATATTTAGCCTACATGGAATAAGGAAATACACTATTTAAAAGATATATCGTGACCTGCGTGTAAGTTTCATGGAATTAACTAGGACGGCTGCGACCATTATTTACATTACGAGGATGTTACCATACTTTTGTAACGTTCACATTGTAACGTTTCCACATTCGTTACACTTCCTCCAAAGCCGTTACACTTCTCAAATTCGTTACACACTTCTCAAAATCGTTACAATATATATATATATATATATATATATATATATATATATATATATATATATATATATATATATATATATACAGACTTGGCATTTAATATGGAATTTTTTTTTTGTGGTGGTGAACTTACTTTTCAAGATGACGTAGAACCAAAAGTTCATTGGAATTATGTTGAAATTATTCTAGATTTTGTTAATGTGACCTTTAAAAGAAACAAAAACCACATTTGACATTTCGAATCAAATAAATTGATCCTTGAAAGTGATGTCAACTGATATCGAACTCAATTCACGGACAGTACTGTGTTAAACTTCTGTACGTTTTCCAGAAGTATCTCTTTATTTTGCACATTAGGCAAAAAAAAATTCAACAAAAACAAAAGCTAAATTATGACAGGGATTACGGACAGTAAAATTACAGTTCAGTACTTCGTGTAACCCCCACGAGCATTCAGGAGAGCACGTACACGTCGAGGCATGCTGTTCACGAGATTTGCCAAGGTTTGGACAGGAATCGCTTGCCATGCAGTGACAATAGCCTGCTGCAATTCACGCACAGAGGCAGGCTGCTGGTCCAAGTTGTCGATTTGACGTGTTAATTCTGCCCACAAGTTCTCTATCGGATTTATATCCGGGGACATGGCAGGCCACTCCATATGCTCTACACCACGGTCAGCAAGAAAGTGTTGGATCATGCGAGCACGATGAGGCCGTGTATTGTCATCTTGGAAGACAAAGTTTCCTCGAAAGGCTGCACGGGCAAATGGAAGCAATGTTTCTTCCAGAATGACCCTGTACTTGAACTGGTTCAGGTTTCCATTCAGAACAACCAGGTCAGTTTTGCCCCCTGCATGAAAAGCAGCCCAAACGGTCACCCCACCACCTCCAGCTTGGACTCTTGGCACTATACAATCTTCGTTGTGGGCTTCATGCACTTGTCTGCGCACTCGGACGTGGCCATCTTGACGATAGACCAGAAATCTAGACTCGTCACTGAAGGTCACGTGATTCCAGTGTCCTGGCTGCCATTGATGGTGCTCTCTGGCCCACTGCAATTGGCGCTGGCTGTGTTGTCTGGTCAGGCGTGGCTTTCTCAGGGGACGCCTGGCACGATAGCCTGCTTGAACCAGTCGTTGGTTGACTAGCCTTCTGGATACAGGCACATTTGTCAGTTGCTGCCACTCAGCCCTAAGCCGATTAGCTGACTTGGTACGGCCATTGCAGACTAACCGGTGCAGCTGGCGATCATCTCTCCTTGTGGTTCTGCGTGGACATCCTGGCCTCGGTATTGGAGTAGGGACACCCCTCTGAGCATTTCGTTTCAGGATCTTTGACACCTGACCTTGAGTGATGCCATACTGCCGAGCAATAGCACGCTGTTTCATGCCAGAATTTCGTAAAGCCACCACTCCACGACAAACAGCATTGTCCAGTTGACGGACCATCTCCAGAAGAAGCGGCAATACCTTTTGTGGATGTGCAGCAGTTGTTTTCCACTAATATAGAACGCAACAACCCTTATATACCCGATTGTGAAGCCAATCGTCAAATGTACCTGTCCTTACATTTTGTCATGCCACCTGTGATATAATCCTGTTATTGACTTCTTGCTGCGAAAGACAATCAGTGACATAGTTCTTTCAACAAAGACATCACCGAAGGGTAAAAGAAACTCACCAGATTGATATACTGAGTTCAGAAAGTAAACCCAAGTCAAGAAAAAAAAAAAATTCCATATTAAATGCCAAGTCTGTTGGAATAAAGGATAATTCCCCCTCGTAGGTAGACGCACCACAACATGTAGCCTCGGGATAGTTCAGTTATTTCTTAGTGAATGTAAGCGTAGTCCTGTCCTGTGTTCGTTTTGCATTGAGCAGGCCCATCAGTAGGGCGGTCTTTTGGCGATAGCATGCCACGTGACAGGCCTGAACAAGTCTGGCGAGGCCGAAGGGAGACGCTGCAGGGGGGAGTGGCCGGTAAGCAACGAGCCACCAATCAGGGCTCGAGGGGAGTGGCTAACCACGACGATGAGAGGTGGGGTTTGGAACATTTGAGTAAGGCCAGGGCGGAGCCATATAACCCTCCTCCAAGCCCTCCCCGCCTCAGTTCCCTGTGAGACGAGAGATCAGTTCAAGTTCCCTGTGAGACGAGAGATCAGTTCAAGTTCCCTGTGAGACGAGAGATCAGTTCAAGAGAGTTGCGTGTCAGTCCAGTAGCGTGGGGGCCCTTGTGAGAGTGAGTTGAGTTGAGTTAAGCTTGAAAACGCACGAGAACGCGCCGCAGAACGAGTGCATTCAATTGCCGGTGATCGAGGTTGTACACGAACTTGCCCCGTGCCCCGTGCCCTGCGCTGTATTAATCGCACGCTCGAGAAGACGACCCGTGCCGGGCCACAGACGTGCGATCTCCTCCTGCCTGCCTTCTCCTGCATACGTGCCGTGACCGCCAGAGAGCCATGCCGGGCGAGCTGCCCCGGAGCAACTGACGGCAAAGCGCGTTTGGCGCGCGAACTTCTTCTCTTCTTCTCCCCGTGTGCGTGAGTGGGCCCTGTGTCTGGTTATAAGTTAACATTGATTAAGTGCCTGCTCTGTGTCTCTGCGAATCATTGTAAATAATAATCAATTGTGTTATTCCTTTTATTTGACCATTCCCGTCCCTTCCATTGATTGGCCTCACATGGTACGACTAGAACCGCTCGAATCGGGGTTCCATAAAAGTAACGGCACGAGTCACGTGATATGCATACCGCCCGGGTGGACTCGATCAAGCGTGGCTTTTGCGAGGTCTGGTCCCCACTTTTGTGGCAGCGTGGGTTAAAGGTACGTGTGACGTTGACCCGATACCCTTTTTCACGCTTGCTACGGAAGTGGCAATTCGGCCTTGTGGACACAAAGACCCAGGGGGGGGAAAGGGGTTTAATCCCCCCCTTTGTAACGGGAATGGGCTTCGGGGGATCCGCAACAATATATATTTATATATACAGTCACGTGAAAAAGTAAGTACACCCCATGTAAAGTTTTGACGTTTTCAACATATTTCAACATACAGCTATTTGATCTTCATTTCAACAATATTGACAGATAAAGGTGATATAATGTAACAAATATCATGAAACATTTACATTTTGTAGTCCATTGTACAATATAAATAAACATAGATGCAAATTTCACATGTGGAAAAAGTAAGTACACCCTTGGCTCTAATAGGTGGTATTGTCCCCTTTGGCAGAAGCAACCTCAAGTAGGCGTTTCTTATAACTGTCCACAAATCTCTGACATCTATTGGGAGAAGTTTTTGCCCACTCCACCACGCAGAATTCTTTCAGCTGTGTGATGTTTGAGGAGTTTCTTGCATGCACAGCTCGTTTCAAATCCCCCCACAACATCTCGATGGGATTTAGATCCAGGCTTTGACTTGGCCATTCCAGAACCCTCCATTTCTTTCTTTTCAGCCATTCCTTGGTGGATTTACTGGTATGTTTAGGGTCATTGTCATGTTGCAAGTTCCACCTTCGGTTGAGCTTCAACTTTCCGACAGATGGCCTCACATTATCCTCAAGCACCGTCTGGTACAATGAAGAATTCATAGTGGATTCTATGATGGTGAGCTGCCCAGGCCCTGATGCAACAAAGCTGCCCCAAACCATAAAATTTCCACCACCATGCTTTGCAGTTGGTATCAGGTTCTTGTGGTCAAATGCTGTCTTTGGTTTTCACCAAACATGTCTTCTGGGTACTGTGGCCAAATAGCTCTACCTTTGACTCATCTGTCCAGAGCACATTGTTCCAGAAGTGCTGGTCTTTGCCTAGGTGTTCATTCGCAAACTTTCGTCTTGCCCTGATGTTCTTTCTGGACAGCAAAGGTTTCCTCCTGGCACACCTCCCATGTAAATCAAATTTATGCAGCCTCTTTCTGATGGTAGGCTCGTGCCCTTTGACATCAACAGTGGCAAGAGCTACCTGTAGGTCCCGTGATGACATTCTGGGGTCCTTCGAGACTTCTTTCAGCATCTTGCAGTCTGCTCTCAGGCTGAACTTGCTGGGGCAGCCTGGCCTGAACAAGTTGGCAGTTGTTTGGAATCTTCTCCACTTGTAGATGATCTTCCGGACAGTCGAATGATTGATTTCAAATTGCTTGGAGATCTTTTTAAATCCCTTCCCAGACTCGTCGGCATCTATAACCTTCTTTCTGAAGGCCTCGGAGAGCTCTTTTGATCTAGGTATGGTGACGCCGCACACTTCAACAACAAAGAGCAAACCAAACGAAATGTCTGAGGTTTAAATAAGACAGGTTCCTCCACGATCCTCTCTAACGATGTTCTACTCATTTGCCCCTGAGCTGGTGCACCTGATTCTAATTTTAGGTATTTGAAGTGGTGATAAATGTGGGGGTGTACTTGCAAAATTTGCATTTGTGTTTATTTAAATTATACAAAGGATGACAAAATGTAAGTGTTTCATGATATTTGTTATATTATATCACCTTTATCTCTCAATATTGTTGAAATGAAGATCAAATAGCTGTATGTTGAAATATGCTGAAAAAGTCAAAACTTTACATGAGCTGTACTTACTTTTTCACGTGACTGTATGTATATATATATATATATATATATATATATATATATATATATATATATATATATATATATATATATTACGGATTTGTCACTTCCGTTGTTGTGGTTTTGACAAGTGTGTGAGTCGGACAAGAAGGAGCCGAGCTATTTGCGGTCTGGAGCGAACGTTGGCGAACAACAGTCACTAGCAAACTTTCGGGTTTCCCAGGAAAGGGATTCCTGCAACAGAGTGGTTATAGCTGTGACAGATTAACCTGCGTGTCAGGTTTTGCGATCGATTCAGGAGAGAATCATCGTCGTGCCGTTGCGCCACGAGACCGGGCCGTCGGCCATTTTGACTCATGCAGGACTTGCGCTTCGCTCACGGTTTCGTCTCGTTTCAACCATTTTCACCGCATTCAGACGTCGATCTGGGGTGTGTGTGTGTGACGTGGCTTTTGAGTGGAAAGTCTGTGTGTCGCCGACTGCGAGCTGTGGAACGTCCATACCCGAGGGTGTGATCTCTCAGTCGCCTGGAGGGCACCTTTGGATTTCCCAGTCGCCACGAGGGCGCCTTTGTCCCGGTTTGGCAGCGGGACTGTTCTTGCCATCCGAACGGGATTCTGGTCTCGATTGGACATCGTTCTGGCGATCGCTGGAGCGAAACAACTTTGGCTTGAAGCCAGGAATAAGAGACATTGGGGATGTTCTTGTTTCACTCACTTGGAGCACAGTGAGTTATATATTCCAAAACTGATGGTACGATCATAGGACATATTGATTGTACTTTTGATTACTATTATTGTTGTACTGTTATTCTTGTGTGATCTTAATACAAAATTTGTTTGTGAGTAACAATTGGGGTGGCTTCTCCATTGATCTTTTTTTTTTTCTTTTTTTTTCTTTTTTGTGTACAAAGTCGAGGCTTGTGAAAGAGCTAACATTTATCAAACAAACAAATCAAACAAACAGGCAAACAAAGTATATAAAAAGGGGAGTGGTCAACAAGATGGGGGGGGGGGAGAGAAGGGGAGGAAGCACACAAACACAACATTTGAGAGCAGGGACATCGGGAGATGTTTTTGGAGGGAGAGGGCCTGGGGGGAGGCAGGATAGGTATAAAACGCAAGGACACCAAGGACTTCCAGGAAAGAAGTCAAAAGTCACCTCAAAAAAGTAGATTTGGGGTGAAATTAGCGGGGGTAGAAAAGATCAAGGTTTTGGATTGGGGAAGATAAGAGATGGTGGTGAACAGCCGTTTTAAAGACCTGGAGGGAGGAGTGGGATTGAAGAGAGTGAGGAAGTTTGTTCCAGAGGCGGGAGAAAAGAGGAATGAAGGAGTGAAGGTGAGCAGAGAGTCTTGATTTTGGCAGTTTAACCATAAGAGGGTTGCTGGCAGATCTTGTGCGACCTGCAGGAATATTTGGGGGACAGAGCCCAGAGAGAGCTGGGGGAGCAAGGCCGGAGAGGAGTCGGTAGAAGATGGAAAGACCACCAACCTGCCTGCGGTGATTAAGTGAAAGGCCCTCGGAGATAGCGTCATCGCGGGAGATTCCAATGATTCTGAACACTTTGGTTTCAACAGCGTGAAGACGAGCTAAGTGTGAGGCAGGAGCACCAGCCCAGAGGGGAGAGCAGTACTCCATTGAGCTACGGATGAAAGCCTTGTATGTGGTGAGGAGCTCAGGTGTGTAAAGTAAGGACTTCGCACGACGGAGGATGCCCAGTCGGCGACTGGCTTTGGAGGCCAGCTTGGAAATGTGGTTTTCCCAGGAAAGATCATGGCAGATAGTGAGACCCAAAAGCATGAGTGACAGAACTTATTGGAGAGGATTATTCAGAAAGTAGATGGGAGGGTTGTCCAGTCGGTCTTTTCGGAGAGACATCGTAAGAGTGTGAGATTTGTCAGGATTGAAAGACATGTTCCACTTGTTTGCCCAGTCTGTGATTTTGTCCAGGTCTGCAGAGAGTGAGGAGGCTGCAGACTGCCGATCTGAGGGATGAGGAATGGAGCGGCAGAGAGTGGAGTCATCAGCAAAGAGATAGAGAGGATTTTCAAGAGAGTCAGAGAGATCATTGATGAAGACCAGAAAAAGCACAGGGCCCAGAACACTGCCTTGGGGAACTCCAGCCTGAACAGGAAGAGGAGATGAGAGAAACCCATTCACGGCCACACGTTGACGACGACTAGAGAGGAAGTCCGCCAGCCATGCATGGAGATTTCCATGGATACCAAAGGAGGAGAGTTTGGTGAGCAGAGCGGGGTGCCAGACCGTATCGAAGGCACGTGATATGTCAAGGGAGACAGCTCTAATTTCCTGTTTGGCATTGAGGACCTCCATCCATTGTTGAGACAGCAGAAGCAGCATGTCCAGAGTAGAGTGACCTGGTCTGAAACCAAATTGATGATCAGAGATCAAGCCATTGGAGAAGAGGAAAGATTTCATATCCGAAGCAATGATGGATTCCATGACTTTGCTGATAATTGGGAGAAGGCTGATTGGTCTGTAGTTGCTAGGATCTGTTTTTGCACCTTTTTTGTGCAAAGCGGTGATGTTCGCTGATTTCCAAGCAGATGGCAGTTGACCTTGAGCAAAAGAGAGGGTGAAGAGAACAGAGAGAGGGAGTGAAAGAGCGGAAGAACAGGATTTTAGAACCCGTGGGCTGATGCCGTCAGGTCCAGTTGCAGAATCAGAGTCGAGGGTTGACAGAAACTTTTCCACCTTGTCAGGAGGAAAGGACACGGAGTCCAGGAGCAGCTGGGTACGACTGGGTATGGTGGGTACAGAGAGGGATGGGTTTGGGACACAAGATTTAGAGGCAAACACAGAGTTGAGGCATTCAGCTTTTTCACGTGCGGAGTCAGCTGTTTAGCCGTTTGAGGTAAGGGAGGGGATGGAGGGGGAACAAACACCAGAAACAGATTTGACCAGACGCCACCAGGATTTGGAAGAGGGCAACAGATTAAGAGAGTTCGGTCTTGAGAACGGAGTGATATTGTTTCCTGGCTCTCCTGAGGGTGGACACACACTTGTTTCGGGCTTTTTTTTTTTTTTTTTTTTTTTTTTTTTTTTTGTATACAAGATCGAGGCTCGTGAAAGAGCAAACATTAATCACACAGAAAGACAAACCGACACATAAAACATATAACATAGGGAGCGGTAGACAAGATGGGGAGAGAGGGGGAAGGACACAAACACAACATTTGAGAGCAGGGACCGAGAGACATGGAGACATCGAGAGATCTGAGAGAGGGCGAGGGCTTTGGGGGGGGGGGCGTGGGAAGGGGGCAGTGGGAGAGGTATAAAACATATGGACACTGCCAGGACTTCCAGGAAAGAAGTTGGAATTTCAAACAAGGTGGATCTGGGGTGAATTAGCGGGGGTAGAAAAGATCAAGGTTTTGGATGGGGGAAGATAAGAGATGGTGGTGAACAGCTGTTTTAAAGACCTGGAGGGAGGAGTGGGATTGAAGGGAGTGAGGTAGTTTGTTCCAGAGGCGGGAGAAAAGAGGAATGAAAGAGTGAAGGTGAGCGGAGAGCCGAGATTTCGGCAGTTTAACCATCAGAGGGTTGCTGGCAGATCTTGTGCGACCTGTAGGAATATTTGGGGGACAGAGCACAGAGAGAGCTGGGGGTGCAAGGCCGGAGAGGAGTCGGTAGAAGACAGAAAGACCACCTACCTGCCTGCGGTGAGTGAGTGAAAGGCCCTCAGAGATAGCTTCATCGCGGGAGATTCCAATAATTCTGAAAGCTTTGGTTTCAACAGCGTGAAGCCGAGCTAGGTGTGAGGCAGGAGCACCGGCCCATAGGGGAGAACAGTATTCCATTGAGCTGCGGATGAAAGCCTTGTATGTGGTGAGGAGCTCAGGTGTGCCGAGGAAAGACTTCGCACGACGGAGGATGCCCAGTCGGCGACTGGCTTTGGAGGCCAGCTTGGAAATGTGGTTTTCCCAAGAAAGATCATGGCAGATAGTGAGACCCAAAATCTTGAGCGACAGAACTTCTTGGAGAGGATTGTTGAGAAAGTAGATGGGAGGGTTGTCCAGTCGATCTTTTCGGAGAGACATAGTAAGAGTGTGAGATTTGTCAGGATTGAAAGACATGTTCCACTTGTTTGACCAGTCTGTGATTTTGTCCAGGTCTTCAGAGAGTGAGGAGGCAGCAGACTGCCGATCTGAGGGAAGAGGAATGGAGCGGCAGAGAGTGGAGTCATCAGCAAAGAGATAGAGAGGATTTTCGAGAGAGTCAGAGAGATCATTGATGAAGACCAGAAAAAGCACGGGGCCCAGAACACTGCCTTGGGGAACTCCAGCCTGAACAGGAAGAGGAGATGAGAGAAACCCATTCAGGGCCACACGTTGACGACGACTAGAGAGGAAGTCCGCCAGCCATGCATGGAGATTTCCATGGATACCAAAGGAGGAGAGTTTGGTGAGCAGAGCGGGGTGCCAGACCGTGTCGAAGGCACGTGATATGTCGAGGGAGACAGCTCTAATTTCCTGTTTGGCATTGAGGACCTCCATCCATTGTTGAGACAGCAGAAGCAGCATGTCCAGAGTAGAGTGACCTGGTCTGAAACCAAATTGATGATCAGAGATCAAGCCATTGGAGAAGAGGAAAGATTTCATATCAGAAGCAATGATGGATTCCATGACTTTGCTGATAATTGGGAGAAGGCTGATTGGTCTGTAGTTGCTAGGATCTGTTTTTGCACCTTTTTTGTGCAAAGCGGTGATGTTGGCTGATTTCCAAGCAGATGGCAGTTGACCTTGAGCAAAAGAGAGGGTGAAGAGAACAGAGAGAGGGTGAGATAGAGCAGCAGAGCAGGATTTTAGGACCCGTGGGCTGATGCCGTCGGGTCCAGTTGCAGAATCAGAGTCGAGGGTTGACAGAAACTTTTCCACCTTGTCAGGAGGAAAGGACACGGAGTCCAGGAGCAGCAGGGTACGACTGGGTATGGTGGGTACAGAGAGGGATGGGTTTGGGACACAAGATTTAGAGGCAAACACAGAGTTGAGGCATTCAGCTTTTTCACGTGCGGAGTCAGCTGTGTAGCCGTTTGAGGTAAGGGAGGGGATGGAGGGGGAACAAACACCAGAAACGGATTTGACCAGACGCCACCAGGATTTGGAAGAGGGAGACAGATAAGAGAGTTCGGTCTTGAGAACGGAGAGATATTGTTTCCTGGCTCTCCTGAGGGTGGACACACACTTGTTTCGGGCTTTGTGAAAGGAAATGAGATTTCCTTCCGTTGGATTTGCTTTCCAGGAGACGAAGGCAAGTTGTTTCTGGGCAACAGCCTCAGCACAAGATTCCATGTACCATGGACGGGAGGAAGGGTATGACAACTGAAGACGAGATGGGATAAATCTGTGCATGAGAGAGAGCAATTTACTTTGGAAGAATTCCCAGGATGAGTTGATGTCAGAGGTGGTAGAGATGGGAGACCAGTCCAGATGATTGATGGCTGCTGGAAGACCGTGCCAGTTAGCCTGAGTGAAATGCCAGACTCGTCGACGCTGAGCAGGCTCCCTGAGAATGGTCAGAGAGATGTCCACTTTAACAAGGACATGATCAGATGATCCGATTGGAGCAGAAGAAGAGCAGCAGACATTTTCAGGGAAGTTAGTCATAACCAAGTCCAGAAGAGAAGATGCTCCGTTGACTGAGATCTGGGTCGGGAAATTGACAGATTGTGTCAGTCCCAGTGAGTCACAGAAGTCCTTTGCTGAGGAGCCATGGCTGGTGAGAGCAGTACCCACACCCAGCCAACTGGCATGGTGACAATTGAAATCACCACATATGAGGAAGAGAGAGTTGGGATGAGTAGATAAGAAGTTGGTCCATATTATCAGACAGCGAGATGTAGATGGAGTCATCACTGTTTGGTGGACGGTACAACACACCTATGAACAAGAGGTGGGAGCGAAGGGGAAGCCGTAGCCAGAGGTATTCCTGGGGGTGAGGTGGAGAGAGTGCAGTGCAGGGCGAGTGAGGAAGAGAGTTTTTGATAAAGATAGCAACCCCACCTCCAGGACGAGGCTCAGGTCTATCATACCGGAGGAGGGAGTAACCCGGGAGAGATACTAAGGAATCAGAGACATCATGAAGGAGGAAAGTTTCTGTTAAGCAGATCGCGTCTGGTTTGACAGAAGCAACCTGTATGGAGAGATCAGTTAAGTTTGAACGAAGGCCCCGGATGTTTGAGGTCCATACCGTTAATGAAGAGGAAGGGGGAGCATCGGATACAGAACAGGGGGGAGGAGGGGTAGGGTAAGATGTGGAAGAGGTGGAAGAGGTAGGGAGAGCTGTTGAAGGTGTGTTAGAGATTTCAGAATAGCTCGGAGAAAGGGAAGGATGGGGCAGACAAAAGGTTTGATGGTGATTGGGTGAGACACAATGAGGTGTTATTTGAGGAGGGGGAAGAGCGAGGCAGAAGGTTGGGGGAGATGGAGGTGAGAGTTGGAAGGGGGAAGAAGCGGGGAGGATGCTTTGAGGAGGGGGGAAATTGAGAAGAAATGAGGGTGGGGAGATTTGAAGGGGAGGGGTGAGGGGGGAGTTTGGGAGGGAAGGGACAAGGGGATGGATTTTAAAGGGATGGGATATGGGGGAGTCTTGAAGGGGAGGGGTGAGGGGGTAGTTTAGGAGGGAGGGGGCAAGGGGGGAGATTTGAAAGGGATGGCTGATGGGGAGGATTAGGAGGGGAGGGGAAAGGGGGAAGATTTGAAAGGGAGGGTGATGGGGAAGATTTGGAGGGGAGGGGTGATGGGGCAGATTTGGAGGGGAGGGGTTATGGGGAAGATTTGGAGGGGAGGGGTGAGATTGGATTTTAGAAAGTGTACGATTTATGGGAAACGAACATTTATTGCAAAATGAGTTTCTTGTGACCTTCGAATTAAAAATACGTTTAAGGACGCTGGATGGAGGATGGAGTGCAGGAGAGTTTAGGGAATGTAGAAAAAAGGCACTATAGGAGATGGAATTTTTTTTTGGGATGAATAGATTTGGTGAGCAAGTCGAAAGCAGCCTTTTAAAGAAGAAGAGGAAAAAGGTGTTATAATATATGACGGAATACAGAACTTGAGGGGAAAGTGTAAACATTGAAGGTTAATAACAGTGAAAACTATCTGGGGAAATGGGGGAGAAACACGTGGTCAAAGAACGAACGAACGAATAAGAATGAATAAATGAATGAGAACAAAGAATAAGAACAGAGAAGGAAATGTTTTTTTTTGTTTTTTTTTTGTTGAGATTTACACAAGGAAGTAGGCTATGGGGTGAAAAGACTGCGAAAAGCAGAGAACGAAAGTTATTGGATCACAAAAGACGGACCGCTGAGAGAAAAACAAAGCCTCAAGGTTGTACACTGTACAAGGCCTCAAGACACGACACGAATTAACATGATTTTCAATACAGGTATGAAAGATTTGCACCGAAAATCTTCCTCGGGACACAATATACGTACACACACCATAAAATAAATACAGTTATAACGAAAATACAAATGGGAACAATTACTTAACTTCGATTTCGAAATCGCTCACGACGCGGCAAAGGCCTTGCTCGCGACGTGGCAAACAGACGATTCATTTATGAAAGATAAACACCGAGAAACTTCCAAGGTGCACACTATAACTTCACACACCGAAAGATAAATACAGTCTCGACAAAATACAATTGTGAACAGACCTAACTTTGAAAACGTGGAGACCGTGTGGAGCTTCGAAAATCCCTGCCGCCGTCTCCAAGATCTCGCGAGATCCAAGGATCTTTGACATACAGAATAACACATTTTTCTGCCGTGACTCCTCTCGGGGCTCGGAGGTACATCGTGACCAGGGGGTCGGGGAGGAGCATGTAACAATATATATATATATATAAACTGTGCAGTGTCTGTCCTGTGTTGTCACTGGAACTACTCCCTCAAACTTCTGTGAAATCGTACCAAACTTCTGGTATACACATATCTCTCCCGTGTGTATATCCTAAGGGTATTTGTTTTTGAACATTTTTGGGAAAAAAAAAATTGTTTGAATTTTTTTTTCAAAAGATATTTTTTTCCAACTTAAATTGTTTATCAAATATAATATCACGTATATTACAAATACATTTGTGCAAAATTATTGTTTGTGTTATGATTGGTGTAAACCATGACAAAACAGCAACTCGGGTACAGTCAGTCCTCTGTCTATACAGTATATCCACATATCTGGGCAGTGTCTGTGTTGTCACTGAACGACTCACTCAAACTTTTGCTCCCATAGTTTTGAAGTGTTTTTAATAACGTGATGGTGAGGTGTTTTGAATTACGTGGTGGTGAGATGTTTTGAATTAAATGGTGCTGAGGTGTTTTTAC
Organism: Myxine glutinosa; assembly: GCF_964187855.1. Classification (NCBI taxonomy): domain Eukaryota; kingdom Metazoa; phylum Chordata; class Myxini; order Myxiniformes; family Myxinidae; genus Myxine; species Myxine glutinosa. The sequence continues at coordinate 154,014,232 of NC_136264.1, read as the reverse complement.
TTCCGTGGTGGTGAGGTGTTCTTATGTGTTTTTTTACGTGGTGGTGAGGTGCCTTTTTTGGGGGGTGGGGGGTGTTTTTACCCCTACCGTATGTTTGTGCTCATGAGTTCTTTTTTTAATTTAAAAAAAATCAACCTAAATTGCTTATAAAAATGTAATATCACAAACACTACAAATACGTTTGTGCAACATAATTGTTTGTATGATGATTGGTGTAAATCATGACAACACAGCAACTCTTGTAGTCATTATCCTCAGCTAAAACAAGCCCTTCCTCTGAAACAATGCGTGGTGAGGAGAGCGTAGCAAGCCGAGCCAAACTAATATATATATATATATATATATATATATATATATATATATATATATATATATATATATATATATATATATCTATATATATAAAGTAGAGTTGGCCTCTATCTATGATCTCTAAGATCTCGAGAACCCGTGGACGGATTTGCGAGTGGAAAGTACTGTTCGACTCGGGATGGTCCCAGGAATGTCACGGAGACATAAACATTTAAAAAATTTCGGGTTTTAAAATTAGCGTATTATTAGCACTAGCAGAAGAGAGAGGGATTCGAAGGGAGGGAGCGCAGCGCTTCTAGCGCTTCTGACTACAGCACACCTTAAAATTAAAAAAACTTCGGGTCTACAATCTCTAAGATCTCGAGAACCCGTGGACGGATTTGCGAGCGGAAAGTACTGTTCGACTCGGGATGGTCCCAGGAATGTCACGGAGACATAAACATTTAAAAAATTTCGGGTTTTAAAATTAGCGTTCCCCTCCCCTCCTCTTCCCCCTCCCCTCCTCCTCCCACTCCCGTGCAAAGCCGGGTACCTCTGCTAGTATATATATATATATATATATTGTTACGGTCCGCGGATTAGATGTTATTTTTACCGAGCGGTGGTGTAACCGCGGCCGAACAGTTGTTCCCCACTAAACCCGATTCACCCAACGTTGGCCGTATCGCGCCACAGCTACTCAATCTGGAAAACTCTAAAGCGACCGAATGCAAAGAGGAAGAAGACGTACAGAAGAGTAACGGGATTTATTATTATTTACACACACAAGCAAAAAGGAGCAGTCACGATTATGTATAGGGACATGAGACGCAGGTGACACAGTGAATTCCTTATACAAGCTTAATTACCTACCCAGGACAGAACAAACAAAGACGACTCACACGAGCAATTGCAGAGTGGATTGGCTGGAAGGAGGTGTGTGGCTGGAGGGGGAGGACGGCACGGAGCTGGCTGGAGCTTGATCCCGCACGGGACGTCGGGCTGGACCTCGACGGCCGCTGATGCCACCGATCCTGTCGTGTGCGCCGGATCACGGGTCGGATCACGGTCAGAGCCGACGCGCTGGTGGGGGGTCTGGCGTGACGGGTTCTCTCCTCTCTCTTTCTTTTGTCCAACCACTCTTTCTCCAACGCAACCACTCAACGCAACCACTGACCACCCCTGACGACCAACTCAGCTCTGGTCATGGACCTCTCTTTTCAGACTCATCTCCTTGTCTCCGTAAAAGCGCATCTCTCTGACAACCCAGCTCTTTCCTTTGTACCTCACCACGCAGCTCAGCTCAGTCTTTCAGCTCCTCTCTTGGACTCATCTGCTTGTCTCCTCCCTCTGTCTCATCTGCCTGCCTGGGCAGTGGGTTATATAGGCCCCGCCCCTCAACCTTTGCGAACCTCCCCCAAATGCTCTTCCTCCGCCCTCTCAAACCAAACCCCTCTTGCTCGGTTGGTTGTTCGGGGCTGGCTCACTCCTCCCCTCTATGACGAGGTGGAGACACGCCCTTCTTCTCCGACCCTGCCTCGTGGTGAATGGCGGAAATTGGAGGGGATGTAATTGGCAATGGCAATTGAGGCCTGGCAATGATGAAAGGGGCAATGGAAGTTTTGGGAATGGGAATGAAGGGAATCTACTCTTATTTCACTCGGTGCAATGGAGTATTTAAGTTAATGGGAGACACAGCCTTACCCTAAGACACATAATAAGATATAAGCTATCGAACAGGGGTATTCTATGATTGGCTGACGTGTATGCTTTATGGACTAATTACCGAGACGCCCTTTTTACCTTTTCCAACTCTGGAGGCAAGAGGGGCCATATCAAACCAATGGTACACAGCAGTTTACCACAATCCAATACACACAATCAAAAAAATGTCATCCTCATATCCGCAGCACTGCACCCTCCTCCTCTTAGGCACATCCCGGGCCTATAACTTTAATTTAGTGTGACACGTAGGTGTAGTTCCCTCTACTTTTAACCTGACCCTGAGTGCGACAGTTTTAAAACATAAATAAATGTGTCCCGCTGCTCCATTGCACCCTGCCTAACAGACTTACGCCCACAGTTAACCGAATTGCGGAATGGTCTTCAAACTACACACTGACGGTGGGGAGCATTATTTACAGTTGACACTACTTTTATTTACAAAACTAACCCAGGACCTGTAATTGTTCTTTCTGGGGGGGAGACAGTCTGCTCTGCATCAATGCACCATGAAAGCACCTATAACGCACCAACACACCCTCAAGCACCAATCGGTGCAGTCACCACAGTTCAACAATGTTCATGAATAAAAATAACCAAACAACCCCTAACCCTGCAGGTGATCTTTTGCTCTTCGGCTCCCTCTGCTGGCTATTATTATTTCTTCCAGATGTTGTCTTTTTCCTTAGCTGGCGGCCTATTTGCAATAAAGTAAAATGCACCCAACGTGACCCTTTTATTTTATTTATTTATGGCCCACAGGGCCGACTAGTGTGGTTCACCTGTGGGGCATCGGTGCCCTGTGGCCAAGGTCCGCCAGCAAGATTTCGGGCCTTCATGGCCGGTTCCAGCAGAGGGGCCATGCCCCAACCCATGGGGTCCATACGTGGTGCTCGGCCACAGGCATGTGGTCCATAATGTGGTGCATCGATGCAGACAGCTGGTTCTGGGAATTTCGGGCGCACAATGGAGGCCTCACGCACGCTCCCCTCGGCGCCCAATGGCGCACAGGTCATGTGGGAGACAAATGGGGGAAGACAAATGAGCGAGGGGTAAGGTCACAAGGGTACACATCAAACAAGGCAATGCAAGGCGAAATGCGTACGGAGAGCGAAGTGAGAAAGCTCGTCCCTACCGTACGTCACCCCCCCCTGTCACCTACACTACCCTTGCCCTTACCCCATATGTACAAAAACCTTCACATTTACAAATCCGTCGCTACTGTCACGTCTTCCCCTTATTTCCCTTATACCAAATTCGTCACCACAATCCCTCTAGCCAAAATTTGCCATCACCAATTCATCATCAATCCTCATAAGGAGGAAGAGATGGAACATCAAGCACAATGTCACACCCACGTCATGATGCGTCTCACAATCCAAAATATTTGCACATAAAAAATAATCAAACATGGCATGGTGTGGAGGTACGTCATCTCAGGTGAGTGGATGCAGATGGTGCAAGGAGATTTTCATCCTAACTACTTTCTAAATGACTTTAACACTCTTGACTCTACCCGGGGTCTTTCCCTGCCAATCCATTGGCCACTTACACTATGGGTTCTAAAAACCAATTCCCATTGACCAAACTGTGGTGCTTCTCAATTTGGGGTCTCACTCCCCCGATTCATCTCCTGGTGCCCTTGCACAATTTCTGGGCTGAGACGTGTAGCTCTCCCAGCAGGTCTACCCACCTGCACACCTCCACCACTGTAGTTGCCACCCGAGCTTACCTAGCTCCTCACCCTAACCTAACTAACTGGGGAAGGCCCCTCCTGGCTCTGTCACCCCACTCGGTGCCCTCTGGCACTGGGCTACCCGGGTCCGTCCTCCGGATCCTCGGGCCCCATCCACAACAACTACTACCGGCTCCCAGAGCCCACCTGCGGCCTCACCTGGCCGACATCCTCACAGTGGTGGAGTGCCCAAACCAACTACACACACTAACAGGCTACACGCCCAGCCATTTCCACAACACTAATGCACCCATCCAAATACCATTCTCTCACCCGCACCACAGATGCCAATATCCAACCACAATTTACCTATACCGTCTACCTAATACTTATACTACCCGCCCCGGGTATTCGTGATGGGGGTCCATCCTTCCCCCACTCACACCTTCGCACCATCCACTCCACTCCATAGTTTCCACCATACTCACTCCACGACCATCCATTCCAATCCTCCATATATTCCACACTCCATGTATTCCACACACCTGTTGGTGCACACCTGTGCACTCACACCTGGTGCCACCTGCACCCTCCTTCTCTTTCTGGACCATTTGGTCATCACAATACACATCACCACTACTCCCTCATACACTGCTCCATCCACCTGTCCAGTTGCACACCTGTGCAATCACACCTGTTCAATCACACCTGTTCACCATACACTTCCAATCCTCAAACACACGGCATCATCTCATCTAACTACTCCCCTCTGAAACTTGCGCTTCCCAGTCGTCCCTTTAAACTATTGCGCTCCCTCGTCATTATCATCCACTCTAAACTACCTGCGTCCCCACTACTTGTGTCATTGTCACTACCTAAACTTAACGTTACCTAATGTCAATCTCTAGGGCCCTACACACGATATATCCTAACCCTCCCGGGCTAGTTTTCACTGCCATCAACCCCATAAAACTAGTGCTCCTTTGCCCCCCTGTGTGAGGGATGACAGAGTTGCCATCCCACCACATGGGGCATCTTCCACTACCAATTTTGCTCACCAAATTTCAGCCAATCAAAAATTTGCCAATCATCTGCCAATCACTGTACCATTACCAATCATCACTCTGCCAATCCTTTGCCAATCATCAAATTTTTCCTTTTTCTAATTTTGGGTCCAAAACACTAACCTCATCACCCGTCTACTTACTAATGCCTCTCGGTGCGCCAATTCACTTCTAAAGCTCGGCTTCGTAAAGCCGAGCAATGAATGCGGGTTGTTTTGTGCCAGCGGCTGGATACGTCCCGCATTCGGTGCAGGGACAGGGGCTTACCCGGGCCGAGATCCCACGCACCACCTCGGCACGGAGCCATCCCATGGCCCGATCTCGACCTGCTGGAACGCGTCAACAAAAAGGGGTCGCCATGACGACCCTTCCTATCGGGCTGCCTGTTCCGCCTCGCGGAGCACGGACGCGGTCGTTCAAAGCGTTGCCCAGCGTGGATCGCGTACGGCGGTCCTTTCGAACCCGCCGCGGTTCGGATCCCCGCTGGTCCTCGCGGCACGCGAAACCCGGCACGCACCGAGGGCCCGATTCGGCTATAAGTCGCTCTAACCTCTAACCCGGTTACCGTCGATGCCTCACCTGCATGCTTACACCCAGCAGCCCGTTCCTTGCTCATACATCCAGCTGTTCCCATGCTCCTCGTCATTGCACCTTCTCTTACACACCCAGGTACACTCATTCCGCTCACAGACTTGGTCACACACCTGACCACCGAACACCTTTGCACACATTCGTCGTTCGCACACCTCACCAACACACCTCTTCGTGCCCCCTCCTCGGTCACCTCCTCTGTGACAATCACAGGTGTGCTCTCACTCGCACACCCAACCACGTGCCTCATGACCAACTCAAGTGTGCATTCCCACACACACTCTACCATTCCAGGTGTGCATCCTTCCATTCCAGGTGTACATCCTCGCTCACCTGTCACAACCAACTCACGCTCCGTGTCACTCTTACTACTCGCACCTCCACTCTTGACAGTGCACTCACCCTTACTCTCGACAGCGCACTCTTTCCTCACGCACCTGTCCATTACACACCTTTCTCGCGCACACTCTCCCGTTACTTCCTCCGTAACACTCACCACAGGTGTGCATCCTCCCTTACTTTTGACAGCGCACTCTTTCCCCATGCACCTGTCCGTTACACACCTTTCTCGCGCATCCTCTTGCGCACACTCTCCCGTTACTTCCTCTGTAACACTCCTCACACCGCGCTTCCATGTGCCCCCTCGCACACGTGCTACGACCGACTCACTCTCGACAGCACACTCACTCCTTGGCGCGCACTTTTTCCTCACACACCCCAGAGTCGGACATTCTCGCACACCTCCTCCTTCGCACACCGTACCTGTCGCACACTTCACCAACGGCCTCTCACGAACACCCGGATCCGAATCAACCCCCAAGCCGACTGAAGCTTTCCTCACATCATATACATTGCCGAATATTTCGCCACTCACCTTGGCACCTCGTCTCCGCACCTCCTTCGCCACCTGCAAACTCTTTATTTGGTTCGAGAGCACACCATTATGAGTTGAGCACCGACCTTGTACATATTCCATCACCTCCTCCTGGATTTCTCTTTTAGTTTCTAGTGGGGGGGCCAATGTTTTCCCGTTGAATTCAAATGTTAATTTGTGGACACTGGTTGGGTTGTCTTTAGGGATGATAGAAGTTGTAGAAAAAATATGTCTCCATTTTTTTCAAGTTCTTTATAGTGGCCATTTTGGATTATCAAAATGGCGTTTGTTGAAAACCGAAATTGTCATTATCTTGGCTTCTAAATGACCTAGAGTGTTAATTTTGGTGTCCAAATGTACATATTTGCGGATACTTAATCCAATAAACACACATTTATACACCTACATATGATCAAAAGGGTTCTTATGGCAGCCATCTTGGATTTTCACGCACTTATGCCAACACATATATATATTTTTTTCCATCATTTTCACTTCTAAATCACATAAAGGCTGGACTTTAGTGTTCAAATGTACACTTATAATGTCTTTGTGCAATATTTTTAGTTGGCAGTGTTCATTGTTACATTGAAGGATCTCCATCCTCCTCATCATCAGTGTTATCGATTCCCATGGGGCGCTCCTGACCCGTGTTACCACACACCTCTTCATCTGCCCCACACATACACATCTCAGAACAGTTGAGATGCTGAGACCTGCATGAGCAGTGAGACATGCATTGGGTCTTCTTGCAGTTACATTTGATTAGATGTGTGATGGCAGCTGGGGCTGGAGGGTCCTTGGTTGTGATGGGCACCAGCTGATCTCCTTCTGCTCTCCATCCATGTTCTGTTGGTTGTGGAAGCTGGGGGTCCGGTACATCAGCCTGATGCCACACCATGGCCTGGAAATGTGCACGAGCAATGGCTTCATGTAAAGCTCCCCGTGTTGGTGGCAGCTTCTGTGCCTCTAGCTGTTTCTTGGTAAACAGTCTCCACCTCAGCTTGCCCACATCCACAACTGTAGTACGAGGCTCATACAGCTGGCATACAAATGCCTCAATGTCACTTTCTGTGTCAGCTCTCAGCTCCTCAGAGGCCCCAAGGTCATGAAACGCAGATACCACCTCAACAGAGCACCTATTGAGGGCTTGCCAACATGTGAGCTTTCCCTTGCCGGCAAACCGACCAGTCTGGTCTGCTCCCGTGAATGCATGGAATCCTGGTAGGGCTGCAGCCTTCCTGACACCAAGTTCATGTACTATTGGTTCCAGTGAGATTTGCCTCTTCTTGTTCCCCACACCCGTGATGAAGTATGTGTCTTTGCATAGTTCATGGTACCGGTGGAGTGCTAGGATGAATACATCAGTATCAGGTGACTGAATGTACAGCTGTGTTGCACCTCTTCGGACGGCATCTAGACTGTGAAGAAAGATCCTCGTATCAGCCTCCTCCTGGGAGCTACGGAGATGCTGTACATCCATGCAGTTGGAGAAGACATCCTGCCTTGAAGTGACGATGAAGACCTTGGTAGTCCCCTCAAAGTGACACAGAGCTTTCTTTGCCAGATAGACAGTTAGCTCATCTTTGGTGTTGGTGTGCGACAGGAACTGTTTTGCTGTCAGTTTCCCAATCGGGGTGCTGTCTTGAACGTGGTAAGCAGTGGGCGGCTTGCCACCTTGGCGCCTCTCCCGTGTGGCCTCTTTCAGTGAATTTGGCAGATCATATCGGTCAAACACGAGGTGGACTTCATCATACCCGTTGGTCTTGCAGTCCAGTGTTGCATTGAAATGGCCAGCCCACTGGGCACATGTTTTGACCCATTGTGGCTTACCCATTGCTTGCACTAATGCCATGCCGTCTATGACAGTCACCTTCTTGGGAGGGGGTGGAGTATGTTCAGGATTGTCGTCGTCTGGCTGCTGACCAGTGCCAGTTGACTTCTTGGGTAGATCTTCTAGGATGGTCCTCTATGGCATTCCCAGCAGCCCTCAGTGCAGCCATCACAGTGTGCATCTCCCCTAGTCGCAGTACCCACTTGCCTTTGCAGTCATCTCTGGTCATCTCCAGCTGTTTGGCTCGCTCATACAGGGCCATGTCTAAGGTGATCACTGTCTTCCTATCGGGACCCATGACCATGCAGTTGATTTGCTGTGTCTGTTTCAAGACTGTTATCAGTGTTTGCCATTCATGGGCTGGTGCTGCTACCAATGGCAGGGCGTTGACCTCTGTCAGAGGCTTCGAAGAGGAGAGCAGTGAGTTGTAGGCTGTCCAAGTTGGGATATCGTGATGCTTGATCCTACTGCCAGGTGGTTGTTTTGGATCGTGGACGAGTGACCCAACAGGGTCAGCATGCTGGGGTTCTGCAGCTTGCAGCTGGTCATCTGGTGGGATGATGTCGTCTTGTACGTCCTCAGCTTCAGCTGTTCGCATGATTGTGCGTGAAAGTAGCCACACTGTGTCCGTCGCAGAGTACGGCTTGGTGACATCTGGGTTTGACCGTGTCTTGAAGCTATACGTGGTACCTGTGGCAGATTGTTTGTTTGGTGCTTGGCAAGGAACAAAGTCTGGAGCAGTCAGAACCTTGAGTGAGCGGTGTCTGGCCTTTCGGTCATGTAGTGTCAGTGTTCTATGTTCATCTGTGGAGGGTGCATGTTCCCGTCGTTGGTAGAGTGCCCAGGCTGTAGCATGGAGTGTCCGCTTCCCATCAGGTGTGTCTTCATTGAAGTCACTGTTGTCCACTGCAAAGAAGACAAACGTCCCTATGCGCATGGTTCTTGGAAAGTATACACCCTGTTCTGTCGTAGACTCTATGACTGAGTTGGCCAGCTGTGTCTCCAACCGCAAGATCCGACTATAATCAACAGACAGACCGAACCCATGCAGGAAATCCAGAAGCTTCTTGTTTCTGGTGGACTGATGGACTACAATGGCAACGGCGAGCTGCTGTGGCCATTCTAAGCGATGGCGGAATGGTGCATCTGGCTCTTTGGGCTTGTACGTGACTTGGCGTTTTGACTTGTAGCCGTACATGATGTTCTGACTGATGGTTATAACATCTCGATGAATAGTGGCTGAGCGCATAGTCTCTGGCTCAATGCTCGTGGCTGGTCCTTCCAGTAGCCAGCGGAGGAAAGCATAGAGTACTTTGGGTACATGCTTTTCAGCATCATCAGTGTTCATTTCTCCTTCAAATTGCCATGGGTGCTTGTTCTGACAAGCAATGGCACTGCGGAGAACAGAGGCACTCTCAAACAGTTGTTCGATGTTTTTTTCATTTGTCTTCGTCATTGCATCTTCGACAGCTGCATCACGCACGGCAGTGGAGAATACACAGTCTGACTCGTTTCGACGTTTTGGTTTCATGAAGTGAACGTCATCAATGTGAGAGTTGATTTTCTCCTTCATGCCTTGGGTAGTAGGTGATGGGACATTGTGCACACCATTATTGTCAAGAATCCTGGAGTAAACCGACTTCAGGTCAGACATGTTGAGAATTTCACCAGCTTGGAGTAGAGAGCGAACAAGGCTGACAAACTCAATGTCTGCGGCTATTTTGATAACATTAGTTTCTTGCAGTATGTGTTCTTTGTCATCACTTGATGTCCCACTCTTGGGAGCACGTTGGACATTCTGCACCCAGCATGGGAGATGATACTTGACGTCGATCGCATGAGCATCATGTGCACTGATGGCAGCACTCAGCTGAACTTTCCACTTGTGGTTGCTGCCTTCTTCAACAGCTTTCTTCAGCTGTTTACCTGCGTTGAACGTGCATACAACATGTACACTTTCCTTAGTGACCTCTTGACAGAAGAAACAAAGGTCTCTGTTGAATGGAGTTGATGATGAACGTGTGAAGCGAAGAGTCTCGTCTTGCGTAGAACCTGAGGTAGTTGCAGCGGCAGGTGCAGAAGAAGGACGTCCACACCTCTTATGAAGATGCTGGGTGTCGCCATGTTCGCAGGCTTTCTGGTGGCGAACTCTAGCACGCTCCAGGTGAGCAGTGTTGCATGTAGATCCATAACATGCCCGGTGCCACTTTGCTTTATTGTTCCTCAAGTCAGTGGCAGTGAAACAGCTTAATCGTTCGCTGATCTGTTTGAAGTCGGCATCACCATATCGTGCCCTCTCCTGGATGAACTGGAGAAACTTTGCATATGAGCCCAGTGCTGGCTCAGTCACTAGTGCACCTTGGGGATCCTGGCACTGAATGCAAAGTGTGAAATCAGTTTCTTTCTTGGTTTTCTTGCTTTTTGGCTCCATCATAGCTCAGGGTCACGAATCTGGAACATACAAATAACAAATAACAATTAAGATAGATGTGCATTAAGTTAGATTTTGGACACTGGTTCGGCTGTGCCATAAAAACCTATTTTTATCCCTTGTAGGTTATTAAAGAAGGTTTCATTCAATTCTCTATCCCCAAAAATGTACACCTGGACACCAGAATCGAAACTCTAGGTCATTTAGAAGCCAAGATAATGGAATTTTACGTTTTCGACATCCGCCATTTTGAAAATCCAAAATGGCCGCCATAAAGAACTTGAAACAATTGGAGACATATTTTTTCTAGAACTTATATCATCCCTAAAGACAGCCCAACCAGTGTCCAAAAATTAACAAGCAATTTCACCGGGCATTTCAATCTGCTACATTGGCCCCCCCACTATTCTGTCCATCTCTTCTTAATTTCACTCACCTCTTCTTCCACATCCTCTAATTTTTGCTTCACCTCTTTTATTTCCCGGTGCGTCTCCTCAAGTTCGTCCTCTAAGGCTATCTTGACCGTTTCTATGTGGGTCCTCACCTGCCGGTCCTTCGTCTCCATTACCTCTGTCACCTCGTCCAACCTCATTGTCAGTCCCTCACGTACCATCTGACATTGCCTCTGTGTCGCTATTAAGTCGTCCTTGATGTCTCTTTGTGTCGCTTTTAACCCTCCTAGTACCGCAGTGTTCCTTTGAACCTGCTCCACTAACTCCGTCTGTCCCACTGTCAGCTGTTCCACCTCCTCCGTCAGATCTTCTATTCCCCCTTGTAACTTTGCCGTCCCATTTCTCACCTCTTTCTCTATACGCTTTTCGCCTCGCTTTACCTCCTCGCGTACCCCCGAGACCTCCTCACTTACACCTCGTCGTATCTCCTCTTTCATCTCCTCCCTCTCTTTTGTAGATGCCACCCTCATCTGTCCCAATTCATCCCTCTGAGCATCCAATTTGGTTTCTACCCCGATTTTCACCTCCTCTATCTGCTCTCCCATTTGTTTAATTTCTCGGGCGGATTGCTCCCATATTGCCCGCAATTTGTCTTCCATCCTATTTTCTAGCCCCTCTAACCCATTTTTCACCCCCTCTAACTGATTCTCCTGGGCAGCCATTCTATTTTCCACCCCCATTAACCCATGTTTCACCCCTTCTATCCCATTGTCTAACCCCTCAAATTTGCTATCTATCTTCCCTATTTGGGCACTGGTACCCCTCGCTTCGTCCCTCATTACCCCCAATTGCTCACTCTGAGCCCTCATTTGCTCACGCTGAGCATCCATCCGGTTCCCCATTTGTCCCTCCAATCGCTCACTATTAGCCCTCATTTCGTCCCTCATTTTGTCCATAAGGGCCCCGATTTGTATCAACAAAAGGTCCGAATCCAGCGCGGTCGCCGCTGCCATGTGCGAGGCGCCATTTTGCGCGCCCATAACCTCGTGCGCGAGAGCGCCATTTTGTGCGCCTGAAACCCCCTCAACCACCTCCTCCATATACATTTCCCCGAGGTCCTGGGTCGATTCCACCCCGTCTATCTCTCCCACCGGCATCCCGTCGCCTTGACCAGCCATGGCGCGATTTCAAAATTCAGGTTTTCTTTACAACACAAATTTCCAGCAGCTCGTAATTTTGAGCGCGTTAAGCACGCTTTGGGCCTCGTATCTCACTCCCCGACACCAATTTGTTACGGTCCGCGGATTAGATGTTATTTTTACCGAGCGGTGGTGTAACCGCGGCCGAACAGTTGTTCCCCACTAAACCCGATTCACCCAACGTTGGCCGTATCGCGCCACAGCTACTCAATCTGGAAAACTCTAAAGTGACCGAATGCAAAGAGGAAGAAGACGTACAGAAGAGTAACGGGATTTATTATTATTTACACACACAAGCAAAAAGGAGCAGTCACGATTATGTACAGGGACATGAGATGCAGGTGACACAGTGAATTCCTTATACAAGCTTAATTACCTACCCAGGACAGAACAAACAAAGACGACTCACACGAGGAATTGCAGAGTGGATTGGCTGGAAGGAGGTGTGTGGCTGGAGGGGGAGGACGGCACAGAGCTGGCTGGAGCTTGATCCCGCACGGGACGTCGGGCTGGACCTCGACGGCCGCTGATGCCACCGATCCTGTCGTGTGCGCGGGATCACGGGTCGGATCACAGGTCGGATCACGGTCGGAGCCGACGCGCTGGTGGGGGGTCTGGCGTGATGGGTTCTCTCCTCTCTCTTTCTTGGTCCAACCACTCTTTCTCCAACGCAACCACTCAACGCAACCACTGACCACCCCTGACGACCAACTCAGCTCTGGTCATGGACCTCTCTTTTCAGACTCATCTCCTTGTCTCCATAAAAGCGCATCTCTCTGACGACCCAGCTCTTTCCTTTGTACCTCACCACGCAGCTCAGCTCAGCCTTTCAGCTCCTCTCTTGGACTCATCTGCTTTTCTCCTCCCTCTGTCTCATCTGCCTGGGGAACGCCCCGCAGCGGGTTATATTGGCCCCGCCCCTCAACCTTTGCGAACCTCTCCCAAATGCTCTTCCTCCGCCCTCTCAAACCAAACCCCTCTTGCTCGGTTGGTTGTTCGGGGCTGGCTCACTCCTCCCCTCTATGACGAGGTGGAGACACGCCCTTCTTCTCCGACCCTGCCTCGTGGTCAATGGCGGCAATTGGAGGGGATGTAATTGGCAATGGCAATTGAGGCCTGGCAATGACGAAAGGGGCAATGGAAGTTTTGGGAATGGGAATGAAGGGAATCTACTCTTATTTCACTCGGTGCAATGGAGTATTTAAGTTAATGGGAGACACAGCCTTACCCTAAGACACATAATAAGATATAAGCTATCGAACAGGGGTATTCTATGATTGGCTGACGTGTATGCTTTATGGACTAATTACCGAGACGCCCTTTTTACCTTTATACAACTCTGGAGGCAAGAGGGGCCATATCCAACCAATGGTACACAGCAGTTTACCACAATCCAATACACACAATCAAAAAAATGCCATCCTCATATCCGCAACAATATATATATATATATATATATATATATATATATATATATATATATATATATATATATTGTTACGGACACGACTTAGATGTTATGATGGGCCGAGCGGAATGGCCGCCGTGTTCGCACAGTTTACCCGATTACACTCGAACGTTGGCCGAATCGCGCTACGCTAGATCAATGAAGGAAAGGACACAACGGCTGGGTTTAAATGACATGACACCAGGGGTACAGTTCTCAAGACCTCCGGAGGAGGATATAATATGGGTTATGCAGAACGGTTAGATTACACGGCAAGAGGTACAGCACAGAAAGATGGGCACTTAGACACGGTCTTATCTTAGCCCCGACAGACCACAGACAAACGGGACAAGACTGACTCACACAGGGATTGATGGCAAGGAAGGGCAGGTATTCGATGGCTCAAGGTGCACCTTGGCTCAGGGGCAGAATCGACCCGGTCCGGTCCAGAGAGGCGGGAGGTATCTCCCAGCGCTAGGAGGTGGCGTCCTTTCTTCTTCGTAGCTGAGGCGCATCTGACGTCACCTCCGTCTTCCTGCGCATGTCCAGCGGGGAGTGACACGCCCTCTGCTCGTTAGCTCCGCCCCAGATGGAATCGGTCCGCCGCTTCTTATTGGGTGCGGGGGGTTACCGGGCTCCGCCCTTGAAGAGGAGCTGACGGCGAGCCCCTGCGTGGTAACCCCGTCGGAGCACATGGTCAATGGCGGCTAACCAAGCCGGAGTGAGGACGCACACTCCCCGCGCCGACGCCGCGCCGCCGCCGCTGTTGTTGTTGTTGGTGTTGTTGTTCCATGAGGAAGAGATGCGGGGAGGTATTGGGAGGTCCTAAACTTACTAATGGTGCCATACAATCACATTCTGGTGCAACGAAGAGTCAGAATTAATGGAAACGAGTCCTTAACTGACATAGACTAAGAATAACTAGCAAGATGTCCTATAGTTGTCTACGTGAGATGCGGTGAACCTGGGTACGACATTTAATGGGGGAAAAAGGGGAAGGTCGGTTCTACAGAGTGTTGTTTACAGACAATGGGACTAGGGAATGGGGGATTGGGGATAGTTGGGGAGTATTGGGGAAATAGGGGAATATTTACAAGCGGATATGGATGGAGGCCAAATCCCATATCCGCAACAATATATATATATTGTTACAGATCGCGGATTAAGATGTTAGTTACCGAGCGGTTTGGTATTGCCGCGACCGTTACAGGATCCCTGACTCACCCGATTCACCCAGAACTTTGGCCGTATCGCACCACAGCTGCTCAATGAGGGAAAAGACAAAAACGACGCAATGCAAGAGGAAAAGGAATAAAACGAGAAGACGTACAGACGAGTAATGGGGTTTATTATTTACACACACAAGCAAAAAGGAGCAATCAAGTTTTATTTACAACACATAAGACGCAGGTGACACAGTGCAAATTTTAGCTTACCTACAGACTTAATTAAATACCCAGGGACAGAACAAACAAAACAAACTCACCTATACAAGAAGGATGGAATGGAATGAATGTTGGAAGGAGGAATGGGAAGGTTCAGCTGGGGCAGATGGTTCGGGCTTGATCCCGCACGGGACGTCGGCTGGACCTCGACGGCCACCGATGCCACCGCTATTTGGTCCCCGCGGGGTAACAGGTTGAAGCTGCCTGGTGGAGTCAACGCTGCCTCTCTGGCTCAGCTCAGGGCGCGTCTGCCGTCTCTGGCGCAACTGCTGGTAATGGCCCTTGGCACCTTCTCTCTCTTGGCCCTGGTGTCTCCTCACCATTGACAACTCAATGCAACCAACGCAACCACTGACCCCTCGACGCCACCACTTCTCACCACCGACTTCTTACCACCGCAACCAACGCAACCACTGACCCTCCTCTGGCAACCGACTCAGACCAACTCTTTGGTGCATCTCTTCGGGAACACCCCCCGCCGTGGGTTATATAGGCCCCGCCCCTCAACCTTTGCGAACCTCCCCCAGACGTTCTCTCCCCGCCCTCTCAAGCCAAACCCCTCGTTCATGGTTGGTCGAGTGGGGCTGGATCACTCCTCCCCTCTCTGACGAGGTGGGGACCCGCCTTTCTCCCCCAACCCTGCCTCGTGGTCAATGGTGGATGAAGGGAAACCCGCCCAACATGCAGTTGGCAATGCGAATTGCAATTGACGGAAAGGGGGGGGGAATGGAAGTGTTGGGAGTGGGAATGAAGGGAATCTATCTCTTTCACTGGTGCAATGGAGTATTTCAATTAATGGGAGACACAGCCTTACCCTAAAAACACATAATAAGGATATAACTGTCAACAAAGACATATCGTGTCCTGCATGTATGTTTTATGGACTAACTACGGGAACGCCCTTTGACCTTTATACAACCACAAACGGAGGGAGGAGGGGTGATATTTTACAACAACCTTTTACAACAACATTTTACCACAACAATAAATAAAAAATACATTCTCATATCCACAACACTGCACCCTCCTCCTCTTAGGCACGTCCCGGGCCTACAACTTTTATTTTTAGTGTGACACGTAGGTGTAGTTCCCTCTACTTTTAACCTGACCCTGAGTGCGACAGTTTTAAACATAAATAAACGTGTCCCGCTGCTCCATTGCACCCTGCCTAACAGACTTACGCCCACAGTTAACCGAATTGCGGAATGGTCTTCAAACTATACACTGACGGTGGGGAGCATTATTTACAATTGACGCTACTTTTATTTACAAAACTAACCCAGGACCTGTGATTGTTCTTTCTGGGGGGGAGACAGTCTGCTCTGCATCGACGCACCATGAACGCACCCAAAAACGCACCAATACACACCCAAGCACCAATCGGTGCAGTCACCATTGTTCATGAAAATAAAAACAACAACCCCTAACCCTGCAGGTGGTCTCTTGCTCTTCGGCTCCCTCTGCTGGTTATTATTATTTGGTCTTCCAGATGTTGTCATTCTTTTGCTTTGCTTACTGGCGGCCTATTTGTATTAAAACGTGTGCCCAATGTGTCCTTTTTATTTGCTTTATTTATGGCCCACAGGGCCGACTACATGTGGTTCACCTGTGGGGCATCGGTGCCCTGTGGCCAAGGTCCGCCAGCAAGATTTCGGGCCCTCATGGCCGGTTCCAGCAGAGGGGCCATGCCCCAACCCATGGGGTCCATAAGTGGTGCTCGGCCACAGACATGTGGTCCATAATGTGGTGCATCGATGCAGACAGCTGGTTCTGGGAATTTCGGGCGCACAATGGCCGACCCACGCACGCTCCCCTCGGCATCCAGTGGCGCACAGGTCATGTGGGAGACAAAAGGGGAAAGACAATTGAGCGAGGGGTAAGGTCACAAGGGTACACATCAATAAGGCAATGCAAGGCGAAATGCGTATGGAGGGCGAAGTGAGAAAGCTCGTCCCTACCGTACGTCACCCCCCTGTCACCTACCCTACCCTTGCCCTTACCCCATATGTACAAAAATCTACACATTTACAAATTCGTCACTACTGTCACGTCTTCCCCATATTTCCCCTATACCAAATTCGTCTCCACAATCCCTCTACTTCAAAATTTGCCATCACCAAATTCATCATCAATCCTCATAAGGAGGCAGAGATGGAACAACAAAGCACAATGTCACACCCACGTCATGATGCGTCTCACAATCTAAACATTTGCATCATAAAAAATAATCAAAACATGGCATGGTGTGGAGTACCTGTCACCTCAGGTGAGTGGATGCAGATGGTGCGAGGAGACTTCATCCTAACTACTTTCTAAATGACATTAACACACTTTACACTACCCGGGGTCGCTCCCTGCCAATCCATTGGCCAACTTACACTATGGGTTCTAAAAACCAATTCCCATTGACCAAACTGTGGTGCTTCTCAATTTGGGGTCTCACTCCCCCGATTCATCTCCCGGTGCTTCGCACAATTTCTGGGCTGCGACGTGTAGCTCTCCCAGCAGGTCTACCCACCTGCACACCTCCACCACTGTAGTTGCCACCCGAGCTTACCTAGCTCCTCACCCTAACCTAACTAACTGGGGACAGCCCCTCCTGGCTCTGTCACCCCATGGTGCCCTCCGGCACTGGGCTACCCGGGTCCGTCCTCCGGATCCTCGGGCCCCATCCACAACTACCGGCTCCCAGAGCCCACTTGCGGCCTCACCTGGCCGACATCCTCACAGTGGTGGAGTGCCCAAACCAACTACACACACTAACAGGCTACACGCCCAGCCATTTCCACAACACTAATGCACCCATCCAAATACCATTCTTTCACCTCGCACCACAGATGCCAATATCCAACCACAATTTACCTGTACCCTCTACCTAACACTTACACTACCCGCCCCGGGTATCCGTGATGGGGGTCCACTCTTCCCCCATTCACACCTTCGCACCATCCACTCCACTCCACAATTTCCACCATACTCACTCCACGACCATCCATTCCAATACTCCATACCATTTATTCCATACACCTGTTCTCCATTCACCTGTCGTTGCACACCTGTGCAATCATACCTGGTGCCACCTGCACCCTCCTCCTCTTCCTGGACCAGTTGGTCAACACAACACACATCACCACTACTCCCTCATACACTGCTCCACACACCTGTTCAGTTGCACACCTGTGCAATCACACCTGTTCAATTCTCACCTGTTCAATCTTCACACACATGGCATCATCTCAGCTAACTACTCCCTTCTGAAACTTGCGCTTCCCAGTCGTCCCTTTAAACTATTGCGCTCCCACGTCATTATCATCCACACTAAACTACCTGCGTCCCCACTACAGGTATCAGTCACTATCTAAACCTTAACGTTACCTAATGTCCTCTTCGCTAGATCCCTAACAATATAACCTAACCCACCCGGGCTAGTTTTCACTGCCATACACCCCATAAGCTATAGCGCATTTGCCCCACTCTGTGAGGGATGGTGGATTTGCCATCCCTCCACATCGGGGGTCTCTCCCTATAAATTTTGTTCGTCCAAATTCAATAAACCAAAAATTTGCCATTTATTGCTAATCACCATACCATCATCAAATTTTGCTTTTTTCTAATTTCGGGGCCAAAACACTATCCTCATCACCCGTCTACTTATTACATCCTCTCGGTGCGCCAATTCCCTTCCAAAGCTCGGCTTCGTACAGCCGAGCAATGAACGCGGGTTCTTTGGTGCCAGCGGCTGGATACGTCCCGCACTCGGTGCAGGGACGGGGGCTTACCCGGGCCGAGATCCCACGCACCACCTCGGCGTGGAGCCATCCAATGTCCCGATCTCGACCTGCCGGCACGTCTCAATAGAAAGTGGTCGCCATGACGACCCTTCCTATCGGGCTGCCCGCTCCGCCTAGTGGAGCCCGGACGCGGCCGTTCCACGCGAGGCCCAGCGTGGATCGCGCACGGCGGTCCTTTCGAACCCGCCGTGGCTCGGATCCCCGCTGGTTCTCGCGGCACGCGAAGCCCGGCACGCACCGAGGGCCCGATTCGGCTATAAGTCGCTCTAACCGCTAAACCGGTTACCGTCGATGCTTCACCTGGACGCTTACATGCATACGCTACCCCTTTCTTGCTCATACATGCAGCCGTTTCCATGCTCCTCGTCGTACCTCTTCTTACACACCTCGGTACACTCATTCCGCTCACCGACTTGGTCACACACCTGACCACCGAACACCTTGGCACACATTCGTCGCTCGCACACCTCACCAACACACCTCTTCGCGCCCCTTTCTCGGTCACCTCCTTTGTGACAATCACAGGTGTGCTCTCACCCGCACACCCAACCACGTGCCTCACTACCAATTCCAGCGTGCATTCCCACTCACGCTCTACCATTCCACGTGTGCATCCTTCCATTCCAGGTGTACATCCTCGCTCACCTGTCACAACCAACTCACGCTCCGTGTTACTCTCACTACTTCCACCTCCATTCTTGACAGCGCACTCACCCTTACTCTCGACGGCACACTCTTTCCTCATGCACCCGTCCGTTACACACCTTTCTCGCGCACACTCTCCCGTTACATCCTCTGTACCACTCACCACAGGCGTACACTTTCTTGTTACATCCTCTGTAACACTCACCACAGGTGTACATTCTCCCTTACTCTTGACAGCATGCGCTTCCCCCATGCACCCGTCCGTTACACACCTTTCTCACGCATCCTCTCGCGCACACTTTTTCGTTACCTCGTCCGTAACACTTACCACACCGCGCTTCCATGTACCCCCTCGCACACGCGCTTCGACCAACTCACTCTCGACAGCACACTCACTCCTCGGCGTGCACTTTTTCCTCACACACCCCATGGTCGGACATTCTCGCACACCTCTTTTTTCGCACACCAGACCTGTCGCACACTTCACCAACGGCCTTTCACGAACACCCGGATCCAAACCAATCCCCAAGCCGACTGAAGCTTTCCTCACATCATATACATTGCCACTCACCTCCGTACCTCGTCTTCGCACCTCCTTTGCCATCTGCAAACTCTTTATTCGGTTAGTGAGCATCACATCATGAGTTGAGCACCGACCTTGCACATATTCCATCACCTCCTCCTGGATTTCTCTTTTAGTTTCTGTCCGTCTCTTCTTAATTTCACTCACCTCTTCTTCCACTTCCTCTAATTTTTGTTTAACCTCTTTTATTTCTCGGTGCGTCTCCTCAAGTTCGTCCTCTAAGGCTAACGTGACCGTCTCTATGTGCATCCTCACCTGCCGGTCCTTTGTCTCCATTATCTCTGTCACCTCGTCCACCCTCATTGTCAGTTCCTCACGTACCATCTGACATTGCCTCTGCGTCGCTATTAATTCGTTTTTAATTTCTTTTTGTGTCGCCTTTAACCCTCCTAGTACCGCAGTGTTCTTTTGAACCTGCTCCACTAGTTCTTTTTGTCCCTCCATCAGCTGTTCCACCTCCTCCGTCAGATCTTCTATTCCCCCTTGTAACTTTGCCGTATTATTTCTCACTTCTTTCTCCATACGCTTCTCACCTCGCTTTACCTCCTCGCGTAGCCCCGAAACCCCCTCCTTCATCTCCTCCCTTTCTTTTGTAGATGCCGCCCTCATCTGTCCCAATTCATCCCTCTGAGCATCCAGTTTGGTTTCTACCCCGATTTTTACCTCCTCTATCTGCTCTCCCATTTGTTTAATTTCTCGGGCGGATTGCTCCCCTATCTCCCGCAATTTGCCTTCCATGCTATTTTCTAGCCACATTATCCCATTTTTCATCCCCTCTATTTGATTCTCCTGGGCAGCCATTCTATTTTCCACCCCCGTTAACCCATGTTTCATCCCTTCAAATTTCTTGTCTAATTCCCCGATTTGGGCATTGGTACCCCTCGCTTCGTCCCTCATTTCCCCCATTTGGCCCTCCAATCACTCACCCTGAGCTTCCATCCGGTTCCCCATTACCCCCATTTGGCCCTCCAATCGCTCACCCTGAGCATCCATCCGGTTCCCCATTACCCCCATTTGGCCCCCCATCCTATCCATTTTTGCATTCAGTTGGGTCAAGAATAATCTGAGGTCAAACCCGGTTTGCCCAGCGTCCCCAGCCGCCACCGCGGGCTCGCCCTCCACTGCGCCGCTATTTTGGGACCCTTCAACCACGTGCGCGAGCACACGCCATTTTGTGCACCTGATACTCCCTCAACCGCCTCCTCATTGCTCCCCTCCATTTGATCCTGGGTTACTCCTAACCCCTCTATCTCTCCCACCGGCATCCCGTCGCCTTGACCAGCCATGGCGCGATTTCAAAATTCGGGTTTTTCTTTAAAAAAAAAACAAATTTCGGCAGCTCGTAATTTTGACCAAATTTTTTTTTTTTCTCTATTCGTTTTAAAAAATTTGGTTCGGGCCTCGAATCCCACTCCCAGACACCAATTGTTACAGATCGCGGATTAAGATGTTAGTTACCGAGCGGTTTGGTATTGCCGCGACCGTTACAGGATCCCTGACTCACCCGATTCACCCAGAACTTTGGCCGTATCGCACCACAGCTGCTCAATGAGGGAAAAGACAAAAACGACGCAATGCAAGAGGAAAAGGAATAAAACGAGAAGACGTACAGACGAGTAATGGGGTTTATTATTTACACACACAAGCAAAAAGGAGCAATCAAGTTTTATTTACAACACATAAGACGCAGGTGACACAGTGCAAATTTTAGCTTACCTACAGACTTAATTAAATACCCAGGGACAGAACAAACAAAACAAACTCACGTATACAAGAAGGATGGAATGGAATGAATGTTGGAAGGAGGAATGGGAAGGTTCAGCTGGGGCAGATGGTTCGGGCTTGATCCCGCACGGGACGTCGGCTGGACCTCGACGGCCACCGATGCCACCGCTATTTGGTCCCCGCGGGGTAACGGGTTGAAGCTGCCTGGTGGAGTCAACGCTGCCTCTCTGGCTCAGCTCAGGGCGCGTCTGCCGTCTCTGGCGCAACTGCTGGTAATGGCCCTTGGCACCTTCTCTCTCTTGGCCCTGGTGTCTCCTCACCATTGACAACTCAACGCAACCAACGCAACCACTGACCCCTCGACACCACCACTTCTCACCACCGACTTCTTACCACCGCAACCAACGCAACCACTGACCCTCCTCTGGCAACCGACTCAGACCAACTCTTTGGTGCATCTCTTCGGGAACACCCCCCGCCGTGGGTTATATAGGCCCCGCCCCTCAACCTTTGCGAACCTCCCCCAGACGTTCTCTCCCCGCCCTCTCAAGCCAAACCCCTCGTTCATGGTTGGTCGAGTGGGGCTGGATCACTCCTCCCCTCTCTGACGAGGTGGGGACCCGCCTTTCTCCCCCAACCCTGCCTCGTGGTCAATGGCGGATGAAGGGAAACCCGCCCAACATGCAGTTGGCAATGCGAATTGCAATTGACGGAAAGGGGGGGGGGGATGGAAGTGTTGGGAGTGGGAATGAAGGGAATCTATCTCTTTCACTGGTGCAATGGAGTATTTCAATTAATGGGAGACACAGCCTTACCCTAAAAACACATAATAAGGATATAACTGTCAACAAAGATATATCGTGTCCTGCATGTATGTTTTATGGACTAACTACGGGAACGCCCTTTGACCTTTATACAACCACAAACGGAGGGAGGAGGGGTGATATTTTACAACAACCTTTTACAACAACATTTTACCACAACAATAAATAAAAAATACATTCTCATATCCACAACAATATATATATATATATATATATATATATATATATATATATATATATATATATATATATATATATATATATATATATATATATAGTGTACTACATACTCATTTGGTCAGGTGCAACAAGACAGGTCATCTAAGGGGAGTTGTCTGTACCTTGGGAAAAGAACATGGAGGAGGTGCACGAGAGGAAGAGAGGAAAGTACAGTGAGCTGGAGGCAGAGTCCTGGGAGAAGGGTTGGCGAGTTTCGTGTCAGCCATTTGAGGTGGGGTGTAGAGGGTATATTGGAAATTCCTTTTCTGCATTTCTTGCTGGGGTTGGAGTGTGTGGGACAGAAAGAAAAAGGATGTGTGACAAGGTGGCCCAGGCTGCCTTGAAAGGCTCATTTTGGATTTGGAAGAAGTTTATGGAGGCAGGTCGAACGGTGTAGGTTGAGGTTACGGAATAGAAATGGAGGTGTGTGTGTGTGTGTGTGTGTGTGTGTGTGTGTGTGTGTGTGTGTGTGTGTGTGTGTGTGTGTGTGTGTGTGTTGCAGGAGTGGGTCATGAGTGGGTGTGGTTTTACATGAATGGTTTTGCATGTTTGCATGAGTGGTGCATGTTGGTAAGGGTAGGTGGTTGGTTGTGTGTGGTTTTTTTGTTTGTTTGTTTGTTTGTTTTTGTTACTATTATTATTTCTTATTTTGTGTATGTGAGTGAGTGAGTGGGTGAGGGTGTGTGTTTTTGCATGAATGAATTTTTGCATGAGTGTGTGTGTTTTTGTATGTTGAGTGGTGTAGGTTGTAAGGGTAGGTGGTTGGTTGGTGTTGTGTGTGCATGTGTGTGGATGTGTGTATGAATGATCTGGTGTGTTTTGTTGGTGAGTGGTGAAGGGTATAAAGGTGGGTGTTTGAGTGTTCCACCATGTTTGTTTGGTGCTGTGGATTCTGGATATGGAGGTGTTGCTGTTGTAGTCTGCATTCGCACTGGCTGGGGGTGGGGGTATGTACGCATCCAGGTGTAGTTGCTGCATGTGGATGTGTATGTGCCCCTGCTGGCCCACCTTAGCTGACCGTATCGAGGTTGCAGGGCCGAAATGGGATGATGCTGAGGACCTCGACTGAGGACCCCGTCAGTGCGGCTCACTTGTGACCAGGTGTGTTTTGAACTTATATATATATATATATATATATATATATATATATTGTTTGAATTATATATCTATATATATATATATATATATATATATATATATATATATATATATATATATTGTTTTGAATTATATATATATATATATATATATATATATATATATATATATATATATATATATATAATATATATATATATATATATATATATATATATTGTTTGCATTATATTATATATATATATATATATATATATTGTTTGCATTATATTATATATATATATATATATATTATATATATATATATATATATATATATATATATATATATATATATATATATACATATATATATATATATATACATATATATATATATATATATATATATATATACATATATATATATATATATATATATATATATATACATATATATATATATATATATATATATATATATATATATATACATATATATATATATACATATATATATATATATATATATATATACATATATATATATATATACATATATATATATATATATATATATATATATATATATATATATATATATATATATAATTTATGTATATATATATATATATATATATATATATATATATATATATATATATATATATATATATATATATATATATAATATATATACAGTCACGTGAAAAAGTAAGTACACCCCGTCTAAAGATTTGACTTTTTCAACATATTTAAACATACAGCTATTTGATCTTCATTTCAACAATATTGATAGATAAAGGTGATATAATATAGCAAATATCATGAAACATTTTCACTTTGTAGTCCATTGTATAATTTAAATAAACATAAATGCAAATTTCGCATGTGGAAAAAGTAAGTACACCCCTACATTTATCACCACTTCAAATATCTAAAATTAGAATCAGGTGCACCAGATCAGGTACATATGATTAGAACATCGTCAGAGAGGATCTTGGAGGAACCTGTCTTATTTAAACCTCAGACATTTAGTTTGGTTTGCTCTTTGTTGTTGAAGTGTGCGGCGTCACCATGCCTAGATCAAAAGAGCTCTCTGAGGCCTTCAGAAAGAAGGTTATAGATGCCTACGAGTCTGTGAAGGGATTTAAAAAGATCTCCAAACAATATGAAATCAATCATTCGACTGTCCGGAAGATCATCTACAAGTGGAGAAGATTCCAAACAACTGCCAACTTGTTCAGGCCAGGCCGCCCCAGCAAGTTCAGCCCGAGAGCAGACTGCAAGATGCTGAAAAAAGTATCTAAGAACCCCCACAATATCATCACGGGACCTACAGGTATCTCTTGCCACTGTTGATGTCAAAGTGCACGAGTCTATCATTAGAAAGAGGCTGCACAAATTTGATCTACATGGGAGGTGTGCCAGGAGGAAACCTTTGCTGTCCAGAAAGAACATCAGGGCAAGACTAAAGTTTGCCAATGAACACCGAGACAAAGACCAGCACTTCTGGAACAATGTGCTCTGGACAGATGAGTCAAAGGTAGAGCTATTTGGCCACAGTACCAGAAGACATGTTTGGTGAAAACCAAAGACAGCATTTGACCAAAAGAACCTGATACCAACTGTAAAGCATGGTGGTGGAAATATTATGGTTTGGGGCAGCTTTGCTGCATCAGAACCAGGGCAGCTCACCATCATCATAGAAGGGTGCTTGAGGATAATGTGAGGCCATCTGTCAGAAAGTTGAAGTTCAACCGAGGGTGGACCTTGCAACATGACAATGACCATTGACCATAAACATACCAGTGAATCCACCAAGGAATGGCTGAAAAGAAAGAAATGGAGGGTTCTGGAATGGCCAAGTCAAAGCCCGGATCGAAATCCCATCGAGATGTTGTGGGGGGATTTGAAACGAGCTGTGCATGCAAGAAACCCCTCAAACATCGCACAGCTGAAAGAATTCTGCATGGAGGAGTGGGCAAAAATTTCTCCAAGTCGATGTCAGAGACTGGTAGACAGTTATAAGAAACGCCTACTTGAGATTGTTTCTGCCGAAGGGGGCAATACCACCTATTAGAGCCAAGGGTGTACTTACTTTTTCCACATGCGAAATTTGCATTTATGTTTATTAACGCACAGGTTGTAAACCTGGTGCGTTATAGCGTTTGCCTGGGAATTTCGGGCGCTCAAAAGTGAAGCTAGTTTAAATTATGCAATGGACTACAAAATGTAAATGTTTCATGATATTTGTTATATTATATCATCTTTATCTATCAATATTGTTGAAATGAAGATCAAATAGCTGTATGTTGAAATATGTTGAAAAAGTCAAAACTTTACATGGGGTGTACTTACTTTTTCACGTGACTGCACATACAGGAGGGGTAGGTGCAGACTGGAAGTTTGGGACGATTGCACCTCACCACCACTTAATTCAAAACACCTCACCAACAAGTAATTCAAAACACCTCACCACCACGTAATTCAAAACACCTCACCACCACGTAATTCAAAACACCTCACCCCCATGCAATTTAAAACATCTCACCACCATGTAATTCAAAACACCTCACCACCATGTAATTCAAAACACCTCACCACCATGTAATTCAAAACACCTCACCACCATGTAATTCAAAACACCTCACCACCATGTAATTCAAAACACCTCACCACCATGTAATTCAAAACATCTCACCACCACGTAATTCAAAACACCTCACCACCATGTAATTCAAAACATCTCACCACCACGTAATTCAAAACACCTCACCACCATGTAATTCAAAACACCTCACCACCATGTAAATCAAAACACCTCACCACCACGTAATTCAAAACACCTCACCACCACATCATTTAAAACACCTCACCACCACGTAATTCAAAACACCTTACAACCACATAATTTTAAAAACCTCACCACCAAGTAATTCAAAACACCTCACCACCACATAATTTAAAACACCTCATCACCAACTAATTCAAAACACCTCACCACCACATAATTAAAAACACCTCATCACCAATTAATTCAAAACACCTCACCACCACGTGATTTAAAAACACCTCACCACCACGTGATTTTAAAACACCTCACCACCACATAATTAAAAACACCTCATCACCAAGTAATTCAAAACACTTCACCACCACGTGATTTAAAAACACCTCACCACCATGTCATTTAAAAACACCTCACCACCACATTATTAATAACACTTCACAACCACGGAGACAAAAGTTTCAGGGAGTAGTTCAGTGACAACAGACACTGCCCAGATATGTAGATATATAGATAAATGACTGTACCTGAGTTGCTGTTTTGTCATGGTTTACACCAATCATAATTCAAACAATCATAATGCACAAATGTATTTGTAATATACGTGATATTACATTTTATAAACAATTGAAGTTGGAAAAAAAAAATTCCCCAAAAAATAAAATGTAAAAATATTGGAACATTTTTCAAAACAAATACCCTTAGGACATACCGACGGGAGAGGTAGGTGCATACCAGAAGTTTGGTAGGATTTCACAAAAGTTTGAGAAAGCAGTTCCGTGACAAGACAAGACAAGACAAAACAACACAGAGGCTGCACAGATATATACAGACTTGGCATTTAATATGGAATATTTTTTTTTTCTTGACTTGGGTTTACTTTCTTCCCTCAGTATATCAATCTCGTGAGTTTCTTTTACACTTTGGTGATTTATTTGTTGTAAGAACCATGTCACTGATTGTCTGTCGCAGCAAGAAGTCAACAACAGGATTATATCACAGGTGGCGTGGCAAAATGTACGGACAGGTGCATTTGACGATTGGCTTCACAATCGGGTATACAAGGGTTGTTGCGTTCTGTATTAGTGGAAAACAACTGCTGCACGTCTCCAAAAGTTATTGCCGCTTCCTCTGGAGATGGTCCGTCAACTCGACAATGCTGTTTGTCATGGAGTGGTGGCTTTACAAAATTACAGCATGAAAGAGCGTGCTATTGCTCGGCAGTATGGCATCACTCAAGGTCAGGTGTCAAAGATCCTGAAACGAAATGCTCAGAGGGGTGTCCCTACTCCAATACCGAGGCCAGGGCGTCCCAGCAGAACCACAAGAAGGGATGATCGCCAGCTGCACCGGTTATTCCGCAATGGCCGTACCAAGTCAGCTAATCGGCTTAGGGCTGAGTGGCAGCAACTGACAAATGTGCCTGAATCCAGAAGGCTAGTCAACCAACGACTGGTTCAAGCAGTCTATCGTGCCAGGCATCCCCTGAGAAAGCCACGCCTGACCAGACAACACTGCCAGCGCCGATTGCAGTGGGCCAGAGAGCACCGTCAATGGCAGCCAGGACACTGGAATCATGTGATCTTCAGTGACGAGTCTAGATTTCTGGTCTATCGTCAAGATGGCCGCGTCCGAGTGCACAGACAAGTGCATGAAGCCTACAACAAAGATTGTATAGTGCCAAGAGTCCAAGCTGGAGGTGGTGGGGTGACCGTTTGGGCTGCTTTTCATGCAGGGGGCAAAACTGACCTGGTTGTTCTGAATGGAAACCTGAACCAGTTCAAGTACAGGGCCATTCTGGAAGAAACATTGCTTCCATTTGCGGATTGTGGGCAGAACACACAGAACTTGTGGGCAGAATTAACGCGTCAAATCGACCACTTGGACCAGCAGCCTGCCTCTGTGCGTGAATTGCAGCAGGCTATTGTCACTGCATGGCAAGCGATTCCTATCCAAACCTTGGCAAATCTCGTGAACAGCATGCCTCAACGTGTACGTGCTCTCCTGAATGCTCGTGGGGGTTACACAAAGTACTGAACTGTAATTTTACTGTCAGTAATCCCAGTCGTAATTTAACTTTTGTTTTTGTTGAAAAAAAAATTGGCTAATGTGCAAAATAAAGAGATACTTCTGGAAAACGTACAGAAATTTAACACAGTACTGTCCATGAATTGAGTTCGATATCAGTTTACATCACTTTCAAGGATCAATTTATTTGTTTCGAAATGTCAAATGTGGTTTTTGTTTCTTTTAAAGGTCACATTAACTAAATCTAGAATAATTTCAACATAATTCCAATGAACGTTTGGTTCTAAGACATCTTGAAAAGTAAGTTCACCCCCACAAAAAAAATATTCCATATTAAATGCCAAGTCTGTACATAGATATATATAATATAATATAATATATATATATATATATATATATATATATATATATATATATATATATATGTATGTATGTATGTATGTATATATGTATATATATATATATATATATATATATATATATATATATATATATATATATATATATATATATATATATATATATGTTATGTATATATACATATATGTTATGTATATATACATATATTATATATATACAAATATGTATCAAATATATATATATATATATATATATATATATATATATATATATATATATACGTATATATATATATATATATATATATATATATATATATATATATATATATGTATATATATATATATATATATATATATATATATATTTACAAATATAAACAAAGATATATGTATACATATATGTAAATATATGTAAAGGATAGGCCGAAGAAGAATAGAGGTATGCAAAAATAATAATGTGTAAATGTGTGGACATGATTAATCAGTGTTATTACGTATGGGTGATTATAATTATTAAGTGTATTAAATTGGTTTTGTTGAACTGGAGTTGCGTGCTCTTTTGCCCTCAGGTGAGACTCAGAGGCAGCAGGTATACCTGCGTAATTCCTCCGCGCCGCCTTCACATATACGATATAGCACGACGAACAGCACCTCCAGTCCGTGGGGGCTCACGGTCCGAGTACGTCGCGTTAATGAGAGAACGGCAGAGGGCGAGGGACGTGCGGCGGGTGCAAGACGTGCGGCGGGCACTCTCTGGACGGATTTAGCCTCGGCCTGGCCGCGCCAAGAGAGGCATTCCCTCCGTACTGCATAATGAATGCGCCAAGAACGGCACCCGCGCCACCCGCCTTTTGGACCATCTGCGGAGGCTTTGTATGCCCGATGCGTCCGGTTCATACGCCTTTCTCGTTGAGAGATGGTTGTGTGTTCCCAGGGGCGCTGTAGGGGGGGGAAAGTTAGAATGATTCCAAGGGTCCTGCACTGACAAGGGCCCTAAAAATTATGAGAACATTCGGTAAAAATTCTCAATATTAAATTATTAACCTATCATCTTTAATAGAATAATAGACCAATAACACTAACGGTTCTTTGGTTGGTGTGTAAGGCTGAGCAAGGACCAGTGATAACTAAATGGCATGGTCTATGGATATTGGATCATTACACTTGGTATGTATACTTGTATGTATATTCTGCTGCTGATTTATTATTTTGTTTCTTGTATCATTCTATAGATGATAATGTTAATTTATTTTAATTGAAGAGGTTAATGTATGTTGTAATTCGCCTGGTGTTGGCTTAGCGGTTAGGGTGCCGGCTTGGGATCCTAGGATCCTGGGTTCGAATCCCGGTCAATTGCTGAATTAACGCCAGGGGGGTTGACTCAGCCTGTCATCCTTCTGAGGTCGGCTAATTGAGTACCAGCTTGCTGGGATGAATGATCCCGGTGTGTACCCTGATTCAGAATAGGTACACCGTATCCCTAGTAAGAGGCCACTAAGGATTGGCGTCAGGAAGGGCATCCAGCCGTAAAAACATTGCGTCAAACAGGGAACCATGAGGTCATGGAGCCCGCAAGGCTAACCCCGGCTCTAGCGGGGAAAAATGGCCTTAAAACGATCATTCATTCATATTCAATGTATGTTGTAACTCTTACCATTAAAATTACATTTAGACTGTAAAAGATGGCATTTAGCACATTTCTTGTGTGGGTATCAGTCTTGCATCAAATAGTGAATTCCATACTGTATGCAGAAATATAAGCATTGTTTCAACCTCCTGGCAAAAATGTCGGGGAAAAAATATGCGCATGTGCTTCATAGGGGCCCATTGTGATATATTTTCATTGGGCCCAAAATCCCTGGCGGCGCCCCTGTGTGTTCCTCCTCAATCGCTGAGTACGCACACCCATCGATGGTACACTTTTCTAAAGTTAAAATTACATCAACCGACTCGGGTAATGGTATATCTTTATGGTGTGTGTGTGTGTGTGTGTGTGTGTGTATGTGTGTGTGTGTGTGTGTGTGTGTGTGTGTGTGTGTGTGTGTGTGTGTGTGTATATGTGTGTGTGTGTATATGTGTGCATGTGTGTATATGTATGTTGTGAGTGTGTGTAAAGTCTTTGTTATAAAGATGCGGACATGCAGAGAGCATCAAGCACCATCTTTATTCCAGGCAACGGCAATGCAGGCCTCATTCGGACCCACCCACAGCGGCCTCACTCGGCCATACACGGCACTACACTCCTCCCCCCTTAAGTCACATAGTCTTTCAAATATGCTGGTCGCACAATACGTCTCGAAGAAACGTGGGCATTGAGCCGTGGACACGATCGGCGATGGTGAGGCATTGGACACAGATGACGGATGACCACTTCCCCACCAGACACCAAACTAGGCTCAACCGAAACCGGAGAAACATCCACACTACTCTCACTGCCATGAACATCCAGCTCTACAGATGGATGGGCAGCTGGCCAAAACGTGGTCATGGGCACCTCAATGGATGAGGACACACTGCACGGCAGAACAGAATTGGTTGTGTGTGAATGACCGGATCCGCGAGCCAACAACTGAGTCACATGACGTTTCCAGATAAGCCCGGCCAAATTATGAACAAGGTAGTTAGCTGGACTGAAAACTCGGATCACAGCAGCCAGCATCCATTTCTGTCAGTGTACATAGTCCCATGCCAAAACTGGCTGCTCCACCCTGAATGAACGAACATTGGTCGCCGTAACAACTTCATGTGCACCAAGTCAAAGCAAATCCAGGCGCGATCGCAATTGTCGGTGGTAAAACGTTAGACAACATCAACGACTGGGCGGCCCCAGTATCCCTCAGAATAACTACGGACTTGACTTTCCCATCCCAAGACACTTGGCCCTTTGACACAAAGGGTTTATAATGGTCCTGTACGGGGCTCGTAAGGTCCGCAGTATCCTCAGCCTTAACTGTAAGGGCACGATCCCTGTGGCTGTCCACTTTGGTTCGAACCAATGCAATAGGTCTAACGGAGTCTCCCTGCTTCTCCTACCTTTGCAATTTCCAACAATTCGACTTCAGATGTCCCCTCTGTTTACAGTAATAACACGTGGGGGCCAGTCCCCGGCGAAATGCCTGACTCGACCACTCAAACCGTCTACCCAGAGACGGCCGCACCAATGTACCCCTATGGTCTGTCCACTTCCCCTCTGACCGGTCCTCACTAACCCCCTTCTTGTTATCCCAGGTAGTACCGTAATGAGGAAAACCAAGGCCTCTCTTATGGGTAAGTTCATAATCATCTGCACCAACAACAGCTTTTTTCAACTCACCAACCTTATGATCCGTAAGGTGTGTCCTAATTACCAAGGGGATACTGTTCCTAAACGCTTCCATCAAGATAACCTCCCTTAGATTACCATAGGTCCTATCCACTTGTAGAGAACGATACCACCGGTCAAAACTCATTTTCTTCTCCCTCGCAAATTCAACAAATGTCTGCCCAGCCTGTCTTTTTAAGGTTCGGAACTTCTGCCGGTATGCTTCCGGGACTTGCTCATAGGCTGACAACACAGCCTTTTTAACAGCCTCATAATTCTCTGACTGATCCTCCGACAGAGCTGAATACACTTCCTGGGCTCTCCCTATGAACCCACTTTGTAGTAGCAGGGTCCAGTATTGTACGGGCCACTGAAGACGTTTTGCTATCTTTTCAAGAGACAGAAAAAACGTTTCCACCTCCTCCTCGTTAAACTTGGGAACAAGCCTAATGTTCCGAGCCACATCAAAGGAACGGGGGAGATCATTTTGACCCCCACCTGAATCGATGGAAACCGGGTGGGCCTGTCCCACCTGAATTTCTAATTTTCTTAACTCAAACTCTCGTTGCCGTTCTTCTTTTCCTCATTCAAACTCTCTTTGCTTTTCTTCCTTTTCTCTTTGCTGTTCTTCCCTTTCTCTTTCAAACTCTCTTTGCTTTTCTTCCTTTTCTCTTTCAAACTCTCTTTGCCGTTCTTTGTCTTCTAACTTTAGTCTGAGCTATCTTTCTTCTGATTCTATCCGGGCTAATTCCAAGGCTTCACTCCTCCATTTTACCCATGGTTCTAAACCCATGCGACTGACAATAGCCGAAACAATCTCCGCCTTTTTCATACTAGATGTCCTACTAACCCCAAGATGATCAGCTACAGCTCGTAACTCTACCTTACGTAACAGTTCTATGTCTTGCACTGATAGCCCCTCCTTCTCCACAAATTCCTTCACTTCAAAATCCATCTCCTCAGCCATGGTGTACGACTGCATTAAATATAGAAGTATCAGCACCGTAAACAAAAGTCAAATTATCTGCCAATGAGAAAACTTACTAATGCGAAAAAAACCAAAAATCCAAGACAGGTATCATGTAATCCAGCTCCCGGACGAGCCCCCAATTTGTTACGGCCTGAAGCACACCAAGCCAAGCCTTCAATCACACTGTCTTTATTTATGGATTATCACACGAAAAATCTCTTCCTACACATAAAACCAAGGAGGGAGAAAAGAGGGAAAAACCAGAGTAGGCCAGTCCAAGAGTAGGCAGGTCCAAGAGTAGGCAGGTCCACGAGTAGGCCCCAAGGCAGGCCCAACAGTAGGCCCCAGGGCAGGCCCAGCATGAGAAGGTAGGAGTAGGCAAGTCCACGAGTAGGCCCCAAGGCAGTAGAGGTACGGCAGCAAGAGTTTGATCAACGTCACCCTTCGGTAGAGAGGCAGCTGCAGGGGGGTTGATCCGGCATACCCTTCAGGTGGAGAGCTTGCAGCTGGAAACTCTAAAACCCCCGAAAAAGCACTCCGCCATGAGCCCTCCTCCAAAATGGCCACTCTCTCCTCTGAATCACCTTCTTGGCCCATCCCCTGCCCCACAGCCAATCATAGGCTTTATACACATGGACCAAACCACTTGGTCTAACTCACATGGGGTTGGGGGGGGAGGGGGGGGTGGGAAAGGAAGAACGAAAAGGTCACAGACCGTAACACGATCACCACCAGAAACATGTGGCCCATGACTGGCCCTGCAAAATCTAAATTAACATGCTGCCACGTTCTATCAGCAGGCGGCCATAACAAGACACATGTGAGGGATTATCAGCATCAGTTTGACACGTATCACATGCTCTTACCATCTAAACCCTTTGTTTTGACCATACCCAAATGACCCTCATGCAACTCATTGAGACAGCGCTGACGTAAAGCAGTAGGAATGACCACCCTCATGCCCCACATTACACAACCTTGAGCTAACGACAACTCGGACGCCCATGATACATATGAAGCTTATTCTGACGTTGAGAGCAACTCGAGCCAATAGCATGACAAAACAACGTGCGCACCACGTGACAGCACAGGATCACGATGAATGGCAGCGGCCACTTCCGCAGCGATAACCGGACCAGATTCAATCTGTTCCAACATAAACACCAAAACCTCATCTGCAGGTTTGGCACCGGCCTTTGTAGACGGCAATCCAAACATAACATTTCCCTCCCCTTTTCAAAAACAATTAGCCAATCACATAGTCCTTCATCCATGTAGGCTGTTGCTTAGCCCTTTGAGATCGCTGAACAACTTGAGGAGCCCTTGGAGGTGCAGGTGTGTCCGCAGGCCTGTTGTCAATCACAGTTAGTGGCTGCCAGGAAAGAAGAGGAGAAATGCTGCCATGTCCTTGCCTGACCGGTGATACAGGAACCTTCCTCAAGCGATTCGCATGCCATCGTGATCCATCGTGTAGACGATAGGTGGCTGCTCCCAATCTCTTAATGATTTGCAATGGGTCTGACCATCGAGGCTGCAGCTTGTTGCGACGCCGAGGCAGCTAGACATGCACCCAGTCCTGCTCCTGTAACGTCGGTGGTTTGGCCCTTTTGGACTGGTCAAACCTCAACTTCATACTCTGCTGCTGGGTCTCTACCTGAAAACGTGTAGCTGACGATGTGGGATTACCCTTGGTAAAGCCAAGGCGGTCGAGCGGGAGTTGTACTTCCCTTCCCAGCATCAGCGACGTGGGAGATACCCCTGTAGTTGTGTGCTTGGAGGCCCGAAAGTGTAGGAGTGTTTGCAGGAGAGCTGCTTCAAACTGCCAACCTTCGGTCAGGTAAGCACGGATGCCGTTCTTTAGCGTCTGGTTGAGGCATTCCACACCTCCATTAGCTTGAGGATGGTATACGGCTGTTCTAATGTGCTTCATAGCTCTCTCTCTGCCAGGTAAGCTGTAAAGTCAGCAGAAATAAATTGGGGCCCATTGTCTGTGGTAATGATATCCGGGAGACCCCACCGGGCAAACAATGAATCAAGACCGATTGAGTGGTGACTGACCCCAGCGGCAAAGCTTCAGGCCACTTTGAACTGAGGTCATACACCATGAGTAGGTAACGGGCATGGGCTGGTGCCCCATGCAGTTCTCCACAGAAGTCCACCTGGAGATGTTTCCAAGGTGCGGATGGCCACTGTATAGGGGATAGACGGGCAGGAGTTGGCTGAGAGGATTTTCCGCTGAGGAGACATGCATTGCAATCCTTGACCATCAGTTTGATGTAATGATCGATGGTGGGCCACCAGACAATGTCTCTGCAGCGCTGTTTAACTTTCACTAATCCAAGGTGTCCCTCATGTGCCATTCGCAAGACCTGCACTCTGAGGGATGCCGGAATCAAGGTTCGGTGACCTCTGGCAATGCAGACATCCTCCCAGCAGGATACTTCTGCCCTCACTCTGTAGTAGGGTAACAGCTCCCCTTTCACGTTGGACGGCCACCCCCCTCTAATGTAGGTACGGAGCGTGGTAAACAGAGCGTCGTCCTGGGACCCTTTACAAAGTGATTCCATGGAAACAACAGTGGGCAAGGGTGCCTGAAACAGTTGCACAAGATCAGGTTCAGTGTCTGTTTCCTGCTGAGTCATTGATGGTGGAACGACCGCTCTTGACAGAAGGTCCGCAACGGTGTTCTGGTGTCCCGGTGTGAATTCCAATTTAAAATTGTACTGATTAAAGCGGTCTGCCCACCTGAGTAATCGTAGTGGTTTATGTCCTGAGCCGCTGGTAGTCAAAAGTGCCGTGAGAGCTTGATGGTCTGTTCGCATCGTGAAGGCTCTGCCGTAGAGGTAGAGATGCCAGCGCTCACATGCCAAAATGCATGCCAATGCTTCCCTCTCACCCACCGAGTACTTTTGTTCAGCCGGAGTGAGGGAACGGGAAGCAAACGCTACTGGTTTCTCTACCCCATCATAAAGCTGTGACAGTACAGCACCCAGTGCCACCATGGAGGCATCACAGGTAACCATCGTGGATGCTGTGAGACTGAAGTGCGCCAGAGTGGGGGCAGAAGTGAGCTGATGCTTAAGTGTCTGTACAGCGTGGCTACAAGCCATGGTCCATTCCGAAGGTACATCCTTTTTGAGGAGGTGGCGTAGTGGCGCTGTAGTAGAGGCAAACTGTGGGAGGAAGCGGAGGTAATATGTGGCCATACCCAGGAAGGAGGCTAGTTGGGATACTGACTGTGGCTCAGGAAGGGCATGGATGGCGTCAACATGTGATAAGTACAGGAGTGATGCCTTGCCCTGAGAGCTTGTACCCCACAAACTCTATCTCTGGAACCCCGAGGAGGCATTTCGCAGAGTTGAGTGTGACGTGATGGACAGAGAGCTGACCAAAAACTTGTTGTAGTCGAGCATCATGTTGAGGCTGGGTGGCGCCATGTACCACAATATCGTCCAAGTAGATTGACACCCCAGGTATGCCGGCTAGGAGAAGAGACATTATTTTCTGAAAACAGCTGGGAGCCGAGCAGAGGCCGAAAGGCATGCGCTTGTAACGGAAACCCCCATGTGCATGACAAAGGCTGTGAGGTCTCTGCTGACTGGTGCCAGGGGTACTTGTAAGTAACCTTGCTTTAAATCCAGTTTGCTGAAAACGGTGGAGCCATGGAAATGTGTGGTGAGTTCTTCTGCGGTGGGCAGGGGATATTTATCGGGAATGATGGCCTTGTTGACTGTCTGGAGGTCCACACACAGTCGCAGCTCCCCAGATTTTTTCCGTGCAACGACCAGGTTTGAAATCCAAGGGGATGCATTGATGGATTTGATGACGTCAGAGTCGAGGAGACGCTGTAGTTCGGCCGTGACCTGGTCCCGGAGAGCCAGAGGTACCCTCCGCAGGGGTTGAATGATTGGTGCAACAGCAGCGTTAACTGTAGGCTGGTGTACAAAGTCAGAGATGCACCCCGGGTCTGTAAACAATGCAGGAAACATGTGGTGCCAGGTGGTCGTGACCTGCAGGACATCTGTGCCACAGGAATCAGCCAGCCAAAAGTGAAGACTGTGGAATAAGTCCAGCCCCATCAGATTGGCACCCATTGTGGTGATGTAGAAAACTGAAGGAGCAGCAGTGTGGTTTTTGTACCGCACTGGTAGGTGTCACCCAGCATGGTAATGTTGGTGTTGCCATAACCCGACAGACACACTGCAGTCTGTTTCAGAGGAATGTGCAAAAAAATATGGTCATAAGTTGCCTTATTGAGAATCGAGATCTCGGCACCTGTATCAACCAGAAGCGGATTAAAATATCATTCACGTAGCATCCACAAGTTTAGAATGCAGTGACTGGCTGGGACACCGAGTTGATTGCGACTGGTGATGAAGTTGCTGTGCCAGATGTGGTAGCTGATAGGACGGGCGATGAGCCGCAGCACCGGGCAAAGTGGTACATTTTATTGCAATTCCTACAGCACTGGCCATTTGCAGGGCACTCCTGGGACCGGGCCGAATGTCCGAGTGATCCACAGTTAGTGCAACGCCGGGAGGTACTTTGAACTTTTTGTACAGACACTTGTGCTGTAGTATCCAAAGATGGCGCTGTGGAGGTTTCTGCCAATGTACATGCCGCTGCTAATGCCGCTTCCATTTGCTTCGCGATATCCACCGCTTTCCCCAATGATAAATCATCAGATTCTAACAGCAGGCGCTCCCTCAGCAGAACACAAGATATTTTTTCAATGAGCTGATCCCTTATTAACTCGTCCTGCAGTGCTCCGAATTTGCAGTGCTGTACTAGCTGTCTCAGTGCAAACACAAATTGGATCATGGACTCACCCGGCCGCTGAGACCGCTGACGAAACTGAAAGCGATTGAGAAGAAGACTCCGCCAAGAATCGAAATGTGCAGAAAGTGCATCCACAGCTGCGTGGAACGTGTCGTTCGCCGGTTCGAAAGTGGAGAAAATCCGCTGGCCTTCTGTACCCAAGCAGTGAATAAGAATGGCTTGCTTACGTGGGGCCGCCATGGCTTGTAAATCCAGCGCAAGTAAGTACGTTTCAAACGACTGATACCACCGCCACCATGGTACTGTGGACCCGCCTGGGACCGGCAGGAATGGTGCCGGTGGAGGTAACGAAATATTAGCCATCCTCGTCGCCATATGTTGTATCCAGTAATCACACGAAACGTACTGCTTGTGAACATCAACAGTTTAATCACCAATCACCCAGCCTTTGGCTTCAGGCCTCATGCCAAACCGCGTGCCTCACTCAGCTCCTCCCACACTTTCTACTCTAACCGTCATTTCCGTTTCCGATGAAGTCACTCCCATATTCCAAACATATCAATTATAAACATGTGAATTCCAAACATAACAGCATATTCTGACGTTGAGGGCAACTCGAGCCAATAGCCTGACAAAACAACGTGCGCACCACGTGACAGCACAGGCTCACGATGAATGGCAGCGGCCACTTCCGCAGCGATAACCAGACCAGATTCAATCTGTTCCAACATAAACACCAAAACCTCATCTGCAGGTTTGGCACCGGACTTTGTAGACGGCAATCAAGACAGGCCCTCACAGTTAGCATGCCGTTCAGAAGCACGGGATTTGATTTCATAGTCGTACGCACATAGGGACAAGACACCATCTCTGTAGCCGAGCAGCGGTAGTGACTGGAATGCCTTTCTGAGGATTAAACAAGAACTGAAGCGGCTGATGATCAGTTTGTAGGAGAAAATGCCGACCTATCATGTACTGGCAATTTCAACACGCCCCATACCAAACTCAGCGCCTCACGCTCAATCTGAGCAAAGTTCTGCTATGCGGCTGTCAGAGCACGTGACGCAAAACATACCAGATGCTCAGCACCGTCACTCATTACCTGAGACAAGACGGCACCGATGCCGCAGGAAGAGCTGTCACACGCCAGAATGAGAGGACGGGAAGGTTCGTAATCTGCGAGTACCGTGTCTCCAGTAAGGTGAGCTTTGACTCATTCGAATGCTGCTTGTTCCGTCGAACTCCACCTCCAACGAACATCTCGACGCAGCATGCGAGTCGGTGGAGAAAGCTCAGTGCTTAGGTTGCTGACATACCTCTCGTAATACTGAGCAAGCCCAATGAAGGAACGAAGCTGAACTTTGTCCCTTGGGCTGGGCATGTCGGCTATAGCGTCGACTTTCTGAGGGGCTTTTGTCAGCCCCTCTGGGGTGACAACATGCCCCAGGTACTCCACTCGCTTCTGAAAGAATAAGCATTTGTCCTTATTCAAGCGAAGGCCATGAGCAGCTAACTTAGACATCACCTTGTCAATGTTCTCAAGATGTTGTTCGGATGTGGCGCCCACAATGAGGATGTCATCCAAGTAGCATTGTGCAGGTAAGTCGGTACAAAGACGATCCATCACCTTCCACCACATTGCCGGAGCTGAAGCGATCCCGAAACAAAGACGGGTATAATGGTATATACCCTGACACTTATTGACGGTAAGGAGGTGATGATCCTCAGGTGCGATCTCGAGATGACAGTACACATCGCGCAAGTCCAATTTCGTGAAGTACCGACTCCCCGCCATCTTTGAATATATCTCGTCAATGGTTGGCAGTGGATACTGCTCCACACAGACGTTAGGGTTAACAGTCGCTTTAAAATCACCACACACAGGTGAATACCTCCAAACCGCTTAAGCACTGTGACCACAGGCATTGCTCACTCAGAGTGTTCCACCAGTTCAATGACCGCAATCTTTTCCAATCGATCAAGCTCCGCTTTGACCCGATCGCGAAGGGCATATGGCACCGGTCGAGGCTTCCAGAATCATGGACTGACACCCTCCTTCAGGTGTAGGTGACCTTGAGCACCTTTGACCTTCCCAAGTTCAGGCCCAAATGGAACTTGGTGTTTTTCCAAGATCCCCTCCAAGCGCGAAGGAGACGGAAATGACGTATTGACACTGTAAATGTTTGACCAATCCAGACGAATGGTGTGCAACCAATCACGACCAAGTAGAGATGGTCCAGAACCATCAACCACATGCAGGGGCAACACCGCTTGCTGGTCCCGATAACGAACCAATACATCCATCAAGCCGAAGGCCTTTATCATCTCCCCTATGTAAGTATGAAGGGTAGTGCGTTTTGAGGCTAAGACCGGACAACCCAACTGATGCCAGATCCGTTTACTCACGAGACTGACTGATGCCCCAGTATCCACTGTGAAGTTGACTGGCCTGCCATTCACACTGACAGCCACCACAAAGGTGTGCTTCACAGCTGAAGTCATCGGAAACACACCCTGTTGATCAAACTCACTGCCAGCCCCGACCACATCAACCGATGACGGTGCCTGGCCCCGACAGACCCTCCGCACATGGCCCGTCTTACTACACCGGTAACGCACCACATTCCGAAATGGACAGCTCCCACGAAAATGTGAACCACCACATCCCTGACAAGGCTGCTGCGGTAGTTGTCCCTGTAACGCACTGCTTGCATGTACCCGGGAAGAAGAAGAAGAAGGTCCTTGATCCGCCGACCCAGTTGGAGAATTGCGAGCACGTGACCCTCCCGCAGAAGAATTGCAAACACGTGACCCTCCCGCACCTATGGCATTAACAGCCGAGTCCTCCCCAACAATGGCGCAAACAACCTTACTAGCTTGTTCCACAACAGCCGCAGTTTCAACCACTTTAGCAAACGTAATCTCTTCAAACATCATCCCTAAAATTGACGCGACCATCTTCTCATCTCACAACCACGCGATAAAACGATCCTTCAATCTTTGTGATCGTTCATCGTCACCAAAACGACAATCCCCCGCCAGATGCTTCAGCATGGCCACAAAATCAGCTACCCTCTCATCGGGAAACCGAACCAGGTTGTCGAACTCATACCGCGATAACAGCATCATCCGACATCCTCGCCGGCGAAATCAAGTCACACAGCAAACGGAAAACCTCCGCCAAGAGGGACGATAGAAGTATCGCTTTCTGCTTCCCCGCTTCGTCGATGTCGTTAGCGATGAAATAAAAGCTCAGCTGCTGCGCAAAAAGTTCAAAGTTGTCCCCAGCATACTCCGGGACCTTTCCATACAACGTAGCCGTGATCAGAAAAATCCTCGTCACCAATTGTAATGTCTTTGTTATAAAGATGCGGACACACAGAGAGCATCAAGCACCATCTTTATTCCAGGCAACGGCAACGCAGGCCTCAATCGGCCCCACCCACAGCAGCCTCACTCGGCCGTACATGGCACTACAGTGTGTATATGTATGTGTGTGTGCATGTGTATATGTATGTGTGTGTGCATGTGTGTATGTGTATATGTATGCATGTGCATGTATGGATGTGTGTGTGTTTTGTTTTGTGTGTATGTATGCGCGGTGTTTGTGTGTGTGTGTGTGTGTGTGTGTGTGTGTGTGTGTGTGTGTGTGTGTGTGTGTGTCTGTGTGTGTGTCAAATATGAAGGTAGGTATGTGTGTGGGTGTGTGTGTGTGCGTGTGTGTGTTACACATGAAGGTGGGTTCGTTGAAACATTGAAGTTTTCAAAGAAACTAAGGATGATGTATAGACCGTTTTACCATGGGGTGGTAGATAATGACGTTATACCCTTCCACGATATTGTTTTCCAAACAAAAGGAAACGAGTTGTTCTGAAGAGAAAAGTATGTACGATTTTCGCAATTCTGAGTAAATATTTCTCTTTGACAAAAGGTTATCTTATCTTGCCAATGTAGTTCGAAAAACGTCAGTACCTTTTATGTAATATACATATATATATATAGATGTACGAATCCACAGTATGAGGCGAAGTACAGTGCATTCAGAAAGTATTCAGACCCCTTCACTTTTTTCACATTTTGTTATGTTGCAGCCTCATGATGAAATCGTTTAAATTCATTCTTTCCCTCATCAATCTACACTCAATACCCGATAATGACAAAGAGAAAACAGGATTTTAGAAAGCTTTGCAAATTTATTAAAAAGAAAAAACTGAAATATCACATTTACATAAGTATTCAGACCCTTAACTCAGTACTTAGTTGAAGCTCCTTTGGCAGCGATTACAGCCTCGAGTCTTCTTGGGTATGACGCGACAAGCTTTGCACACCTGGATTTGGGGATTTTCTGCCATTCTTCTCTGCAGATCCTCTCAAGCTTTGTCAGGTTGGATGGGGACCGTCGGTGGACAGCCATTTTCAGGTCTCTCCAGAGATGTTCGATTGGGTTCAAGTCAGGGCTCTGGCTGGGCCACTCAAGGACCTTCGCAGAGTTGTCCCTAAGCCACTCCTGCGTTGTCTTCGCTGTTGGCTTAGGGTTATTGTCCTGTTGGAAGGTGAACCTTCGGCCCAGTCTGAGGTCCTGAGTGCTCTGTGTCAGGATTTCATTAAGGATATCTCTGTACTTTGCTCCGTTCATTGTTCCCTCAACCCTGACCAGTCCCTGCTGCTGAAAAACACCCCCACAGCATGATGCTGCCAAGACCATGCTTCACCATTGGGATGGTATTGGGCAGGTGATGCGCGGTGCCTGGTTTCCTCCAGACATGACGTTTAGAATTGAGGCCAAACAGTTCTATCTTGGTTTCATCAGACCACAGAATCTTGTTTCTCACAGTCTGAGAGTCCTTTAGGTGCTTTTTTGCAAACACCAAGCGGGCTTTCATGTGTCTTTCACTGAGGAGAGGCTTCCGTCTGGCCACTCTGCCATAAAGCCCATATCGGTGGAGTGTTGCAGTGATGGTTGTCCTTCTGGAAGTTTCTCCCATCTCCACACAGGATCTCTGGAGCTCAGCCAGAGTGACCATCGGGTTCTTGGTCACCTCTCTTACCAAGGCCCTTCTCTCCCGATTGCTCAGTTTGACCGGGCGGCCTGCTCTAGGAAGTGTCCTGGTTGTTCGAAACTTCTTCCATTCCATTTAAGA
This sequence comes from Myxine glutinosa, assembly GCF_964187855.1. NCBI lineage: Eukaryota > Metazoa > Chordata > Myxini > Myxiniformes > Myxinidae > Myxine > Myxine glutinosa. The sequence continues at coordinate 153,971,031 of NC_136264.1, read as the reverse complement.
ATTATGGAGGCCACTGTGCTCTTGGGAACCTTCAATGCAGAAGAAATATTTTTTGTAGGCTTCCCCAGATCTGTGCCTCGACACAAATCCTGTCTCTGAGCTCAGCAGGCAGTTCCTTCGACCTCATGGCTTGGTTTTGCTCTGATATGAATTGTCAGCTGTGAGACCTTATATAGACAGGTGTGTGTCTTTCCAAATCATGTCCAATCAATTTAATTTACCACAGGTGGACTCCAATCAAGATGTAGAAACATCTCAAAGATGATCAAGAGAAATGGGAGGCACCTGAGCTAAATTTCAAGTGTCATAGCAAAGGGTCTGAATACTTATGTAAATGTGATATTTCAGTTTTTTTCTTTTTAATAAATTTGCAAAACTTTCTAAAATCCTGTTTTCTCTTTGTCATGATGGGGTATTGCGTGTAGATTGATGAGGGAAAAAATGAATTTAAACGATTTCAGCATAAGGCTGCAACATAACAAAATGTGAAAAAAGTGAAGGGGTCTGAATACTTTCTGAATGCACTGTTGGTCTTGTAACGAAAGCACTATGTTGTGTATTGTACATACGATTTTCACATGGCCATTCGGTGTTAGTTGGAACAGAAAGCATGGGGTTCGTTGAAAAATGTTCCAACTAACCCCACCCTCCCCTATATATGTATACACAAAGAATTAAGTTAAGCACCCCCCCCGTTTTTTTACAACCTCGCACATTACAAGTTTGTTGTCGTCAAAACAGTGTAATATACCCATGATATTGTTACATTTTCTGGAGAAGTGATATTATGGTCACATAAAAACATAACAATCATGCCGTTTTCAATATTTTATTCTGAATAATTTAAGGTGAAATTTTTTGGGAATTTTAGGCATATTTTCACCTCAATTTAAGTATGGAGCTATAGGTCCATCACGGACAGTGTGGATGACGTTTATGTTTTCTAACGTACAGTCATTGTTCTGAGAAGACCTCTAGCGATCTGTGCGTCAATAACGTGTGTAGGACCCACGTGATCGGATCACTGACTCAACCCTACGTCTCATAGACCCTGTAAGCCGTCGTATGCGTTGCTGTGGCAGGTTGTTCCATTCCCGATGTAATGCACGTTCCAATTCATCCAGATTGGCTATTGGAGGGACCATCTTCGCAATTTGTCGTCCCAACATGTCCCAAACGTGCTCGAGGGGGTTCAGGTCAGGACTGTACGCAGGCCAGGGGATGGTTGTCACAGCACCTTGCTCCAGCAAGGCTCGGACGCATCTCGCACGGTGAGGCCTGGCGTTGTCATCCATGAAGATGGGTCTGCTGGCGAGGGTGTGGTCATCGAAGTGCGGGATTACGGTGGTATTCAGGATTTCCGGACAACGCCAGGCCTCACCGTGCGAGACGCGTCCGAGCCTTGCTGGAGCAAGGTGCTGTGACAACCATCCCCTGGCCTGCGTACAGTCCTGACCTGAACCCCCTCGAGCACGTTTGGGACATGTTGGGACGACAAATTGCGAAGATGGTCCCTCCAATAGCCAATCTGGATGAATTGGAACGTGCATTACATCGGGAATGGAACAACCTGCCACAGCAACGCATACGACGGCTTACAGGGTCTATGAGACGTAGGGTTGAGTCAGTGATCCGATCACGTGGGTCCTACACACGTTATTGACGCAAAGATCGCTAGAGGTCTTCTCAGAACAATGACTGTACGTTAGAAAACATAAACGTCATCCACACTGTCCGTGATGGACCTATAGCTCCATACTTAAATTGAGGTGAAAATATGCCTAAAATTCCCAAAAAATTTCACCTTAAATTATTCAGAATAAAATATTGAAAACGGCATGATTGTTATGTTTTTATGTGACCATAATATCACTTCTCCAGAAAATATAGCAATATCATGGGTATATTACACTGTTTTGACGACAACAAACTTGTAATGTGCGAGGTTGTAAAAAAACGGGGGGGGTGCTTAACTTAATTCTTTGTGTATATATATACAGTGCCTTCAGAAAGTATTCACACCACTTGACTTTTTCACATTTAGTTGTGTTGCAGCCTGAATATTAAATGCATTAAATTAAGATTTGTTTGTCACTGATCTACACATAATACCCCATAATGTCCAAGTGGATATTATTTTTTTAGAAATTTTTACAAAATAATTATATACGACATACAGAAATATCTCATTTATTTAAGTATTCAACCCCCTGAATCAGGACTTCAGAGAAGTGCCTTTGGCAGCGATTGCAGCTTTGAGTCTTCTCGGGTATGTCTGTGACAGCTTTGCACATCTGTATTTGGGGAGATTCTCCCATTACTCCTTGCAGATTTGCTCAATCTCTGTCAAATTGGATGGAGAGCGTCGGTGAACAGCAATCTTCAAGTCTTTCCACAGATTCTCAATGACATTCTCAAGACTAAACTCTCAAACTTGTCTCCCTCCTCCATATCCTGCTGGCATCTGGTCAAGTCTGTTTCTGGTGTTTGTTCCCCCTCCAGCCCCTCCCTTACCTCAAATGGCTACACAGCTGACACTGCCCATGAAAATCTGAATGCCTCAACTCTGTGTTTGCTTCAAAATCTTGTGCCCCAAACCTATTTCTCTCTGTACCCACCTTACCCAGTCGTACCTAGCTGCTGCTGGACTATGTGTCCTCTCCCGACAACGTGTAGAAGTTTCTGTCAAACCTCGACTCTGATTCTGCAACTGGACCAGAATGCATCAGACCACGGGTCCTAAAATCCTGCTCTGCGGCTCTATCTCACCCTCTCTCTGTTCTCTTCACCCTCTCATATGCTCAAGGTCAACTGCCATCTGCTTGAAATCAGCCAATATTTCCGCTTTACACAAAAAAGGTGCAAATACATATCCTTGCAACTACAGACTAATCAGCCTGCTCCCAATCATCAGCAAGATCATTGCTTCCAACATTAAATCCTTCCTTTTCTCCAAAGGCTTGATCTCTGATCATCAATTTGGGTTCAGACCAGATCACTCTACTCTGGACATGCTGCTTCTGCTGTCTCAACAATAGATGGAGGTCCTCAACGCCAGACAGGAAATCAGAGCCATATTCCTTAACAAATCTCGTGACATAAAATCTTGACATGACATAAAATCCTCTCGAAAAGGTTCTGTCACTCAAGCTTTTGGGTCTCACTATCTGCCACGATATTTCAGGGGAAAGCCATATTTCCAAGCTGGCCTCCAAAGCCAGTCACCGGCTTGGCATTATCCATCGTTTGAACTCTTTCCTTGTCACAACTGAGCTACTCACCACATACTGTACAAAGCTTTCATCCGCAGCTTGATGGAGTACTGCTTTCCCCATTGGACTGGAGCTCCTGTTCACACCCAGCTCAGCTTCATGCTGTAGAAACCAAGGCTTTTAGAATCATTGGTATCTACCGCAATGAAGCCGATTATGAGGGCCTTTCAATCTCTCACCGCAGACAGGTTGGTGGTCTTTCTGTCTTCTACCGAATCCTCTCTCGCCTTTCACCCCCTGCTCTGTCTGTGCTCTGTCACCCAAATATTCCTGCACGATACACAAGATCTGCCAGCAACCCTCTCCTGCTGGATCTGCCAAAATCAAGACTCACTGCTCACCTTCCTTCTTTCATTCCTCTTTTTCCCACCTCTGGAACAAACTTCCACACTCTCTTCAATCCCAACCCTCCCTCCAGGTCTTCAAAACAGCTGTTCACCACCATCTCATATCTTTCCCCATTCAAAACCTTGATCTTTTCTAGCTCAGTTAATGCACCCCAAACTCACCTCCTTCAAATTCCCTGTTTTCTTTCCTTAAATCCCCTGAAATGTCCATCTCGTTTATCCCATGTACCCCAGCCCTCTCTCTTCCACAGATGTCCCTGTTCCCTCCTGTTGGTGTGTGTATCTCTGTATCTATATCTCTATCTCTATCTCTATCTCTATCTCTATCTCTCTCTCTCTCTCTCTCTCTCTCTCTCTCTCTCTCTCTCCCTTTATTATGTGCTCTCTAAGAGCCATACGAGCCTACACTAGTACGTACAGTATGCAAAAAACAAAAAAAAAGCTGAGTTTGGCTGAACCACTCAAGGACTTTTACGTTCTTGTTCTGAAGCCATTCCCGTGTTGCTTTGGCTGTATGCTTGAGGTCATTGTCCTGTTGGAATGTAAATCTTCGCCGCAGTCTAAGGTCTTTTGCACTCTGAAGAAGATTCTCCTCAAGGATTTGCCTGATTTTGGCTCCATTCATTGCTCCCTCTATCCTTACAAGTCTCCAAGTCCCCACCGCTGGAAAAGCATCCCCATAGCCACCACCATGCTTCACAATGCTTCAATGATGCAGCCACCACCATGCTTCACAATGCTTCAATGATGCAGCCACCACCATGCTTCACAGTGGGGATGGTGTTAGATGGGTGATGAATTGTGTTCATTTCTGCCAGACATAGCTAGCGCTTTGCATTCTGGCCAGAGTTCAATTTTCGTCTGATCAGACCACAGAATATTTTGCCTCATGCTTTCAGAGTCTTTCACGTGCCTTTTTGCAAAGTCCAGGAGTGCTGCCATGTCTCTTTTTCTCAGGAGTGGCTTCCATCTGGCCACACTGCCATAAAGCCGAGATTTGTGAAGTGCTGCAGAGACTATCGTCCGTCTGGCAGGTTCTCCCATCTCAGCCAAGAAACTCTGTAGTTCAGTCAGAGTGGTCATTGGATTCTTGGTCACCTCCTTGACTAAGCTCCTCCTTGCACGGTTGCTCAGTTTGGTCAGTCTGGGTAGTTCCATATTCTTTCCATTTTCTAATGATGGAGCTCACTGTGCTCCTTGGAACTTTCAACACTATAAGTTATTTCAGACCCTTTCCCAGATCTTGGCCTTCTCACAATTCTAACTCGGAGTGCTGCGGATAGTACTTTTTTTTTCTATGGGTTATTGCCAGCCACAAAGCCTTAGGCCACTCGAGGTGGGGGCTACCCAAAGAAAATAAAAGCAGAACAACCAGCCCCTTGGATTAAAACAAGACAAATGTGAGATAGTCTGCTTCGACACAACAGTGCCTCTACACCCATTACACAATGGACTGGCACTGTTGTTGCCTCTCAGTGCCTCTCCTTGGACCTCATGGTAGAGTTTCTGCTCTGAAATGCACTGTCAACTGTGGGACCTTATATAGAAAGATGTGTTTGTTTCTAAATCATGTCCAATCAATTGAATCGGCCACAGGTAGACTCCAATCAAGTTGTAGAGACATCTCAAGGATGATCAAAGGAAAATGGATGCACCTGAGCTCAATTTGGAGGGTCATAGCAAAGGTGTTGAATACTTATTGATTCAAGACATTTCAGTTTTTCATTGGTGTTAGGCCCTAACATTTCATTGGTTTCAGGTCCTAACAAGGAGTCAAACAATGATGGAGAAGTCGTCGAAGAATGGATGGACGCTAACCAGCTTAGTCTCATCCACGATCCCAAACTGCCAGCCTCCTTCCACAGTGCCCGCTGGAAGAGTAGTTATAACCCAGACCTTTCCATTGTCAGCAACGACATCGCTGGAATCTGCAAGAAGTTTGCCACAGACCCAATACCACAGACAAAAAACCGTCCTATTGGTATTCAGGTAAATGCAGCAGTGTTACCAACCGTCGTACCATTCAGAGGTGCTTCAACTTCAAGAAGGCCGATTGGAACGGTTTCACATGAGCACTTGACCACAAGGTTAAACGCTTTAAGCCACTACCTGTGCACTGCAACTTGTTTGCAAAAGCTGTCCAGAAAACAGCCAGAAGGAAGATCCCCCAGAGGTTGCATAGTACACTACATCCTTGGTCTCACCAAGGAGAATGAGAGGTATGTCTCAATGTTTGAATCTGACCCCTTTTCAGAGGAAACAATATCCACCGGTGAGAGGGTGATGTTAAGTATCTCTCAAGAGCGTCAAAACACCTGGATCACATTGATAGAGACAACAGATCTTACAAAAAACAGCAAGAAGGCATGGTCTCTCATACTGTTACGTGCTCCTCCCCAAACCCCGGTCACGGTGTACCTCCAAGCCCCGAAAGGAGTCACGGCAGAAAGATGTGTTATAATGTGTGTCAATGACCAATGGTGAAACCACACCAACCAATTGTTACCGAAAACAAGTATTGTATTAAGGTCACACAAGTATAACAGCACAAGTACAATATGTTTCAATTGCACCACAAAAATACCACATAATTCCTATGATGGTACCATCAGTTTCTTATTCAATAACTCACTATTAGTAGTGGTGAAACGGTTATTTTTTCATTCGTGTGTTTGTCAAATTTCAACTCGTTATTTTATCGTCCATGCGTTATTGTTTGTTTATAGTTAGTTTTGGTTTGAATTTCCTGTAACTCGTAATTAATTAATTGTGTTCTGCTCCGCGTGTGCGGCCTTGTACCCCCATCGGTGTTTGTTTACTTAAGTCCCCTACATCGTGTTTTGCTTGGCTCTTAGTTTTTTCCCTTCTACCCCGAACATAATACTCTTTGTCTAACGTTTAAATACATTGATTTAAAATACCCCCACCCCCAAAACAAACAAACAAGAAAAAATAACCAAAAACATTCATTTTTCCTTTCTCCACGTGTGCTTTGTCTCATCCTGTACTTTCTGTCCAGGTGTGCTGTTCGCCCCGCCCCCATTATCTCCTTGCCATCCACCTTTTGCCCTGTTCACGTGACTCATGGTGGTCCCTCTCGGCTCTCCCCCCATTGGTACTTTGTGCATATAAGATTGCTTACGGTTCTGTTTTAATATTATTTAAATATGTATAAACTTTCCCCTTCAGTGTTTTATTCAGTGGTATATTACAACACGCTGTTTTTCTTCCTATTTAAAAGGCTTTTTTCAAATTCCTCTCCATCTCATTCCACGTCAAAAAAAAGAAATTCAATCTCTTATACGTATCCCTCACTACATGGTCTAAATTCACTTTCATTCCACCCCTCCTAAATTGTTCTGAATCGGATTGCTAACTTGAAAATCACAACAAACCCAATTTGTTATCAATGTTCGTCTTTCATTAATCATCCACTTTCGAAACTCCCCTCTTGTCCCTCCCCTCCAAATCCCCCCCCCCCTTGCACCTACACTCCTAAACTCCCCCCTTGCCCCTCCACTCCTAAACTCCCCCGTTGCCCCTCCACTCCTGAACTCCCTTCTTGCCCTTCCCCTCCTAAACTCCCCCCTTGCCCCTCCCCTCCAAATCCCCCCCTTGCCCCTACACTCCTAAACTCCCCCCTTTCCCCTCCACTCCTAAACTCCCCCCTTGCCCCTCCCCTCCTAAACTCCCCCCTCACTCCTCCCCTTCAAAACTCCCCCCCAACCCCTCCCGTTCAAATCTCCCCCCATGCCATTCCTCTCCAATTCTCCCTCCTCCCCCCTCCTCCTCAAAGCTGCCTCCTCCCCACTTCGTCTCCCTTCTATCGCATACCTCCACCCCCCCCCCCAACCTTCTACTTTCCTCTGCCCCCCCCCCCTCAAACAACCCCTCACTGTGCCTCATCCCTTCACTATCAAACCTTTCATCCTCCTCATCCTTCCCTTTCTTGGAACTCTTCTGTAATCTCTGACACACTATCAACTGCTCTTCCTACCACCCCCTCTCATCCTTCATCTTACCCTACTCCTCCCCTCCCCTGTCCTGTACCCGATGCTCCCCCTCTCTCTTCATTAACGGTATGGACCTCAAACATCTGGGGCCTTCGCTCAAACATGACTGATCTCTCCATACAGGTTGCTTCTGACAATCCAGACTTGATCTGCTTAACAGAGACTTTCCTCCTTCAAGATGTCTCTGATTCCTTAATATCTCTTCCTGTTTACTCCCTCCTCCGGTATGATAGACCTGAGCCTCGTCCTGGTGGTGGGGTGGCTATCTTTATCAAAAACTCTCTTCCTCACTCTCCTTGCACTGCCCTCTCTCCTCCTCACCCCCAGGAATACCTCTGGCTACGGCTTCCTCTCCACTCCCACCTTTTGTTCATATGTGTTCTGTACCATCCTCCAAACAGTGATGACTCCATTTACATTTCACTGTCTGACAACATGGACCAACTTCTATCCAATCATCCCAACTCTCTCTTCCTCATATGTGGTGACTTCAACTGTCATCATGCCAGCTGGTTGGGTGTGGGTTCCTCTCTCATCAGTCATGGCACCTCAGCAAAGGACTTCTGTGACTCACTGGGATTGACACAATCTGTTAATTTCCCGACCCCGATCTCAGCCAATGGAGTATCTTCTCTTCTAGACTTGGTTATGACAAACTTCCCTGCTAATGTCTGCTGCTCTTCTTCTGCTCCAATCGGTTCTTCTGATCATGTGCTTGTCAAAGTGGACATCTCTCTGGCCATTCTCAGAGAGCCTCCTCAGCGTCGACGAGTCTGGCATTTCACTCAGGCCGACTGGGACGGTCTTCAAGCAGCCATCAATCGTCTGGATTGGTCTCCCATCTCCACTGCCTCTGACATCAATTCTTCCTGGGAATTCTTCCAAAGCAAACTGCTCTCTCTCATGCACAGATTTATCCCATCTCGTCTTCAGTTGTCTTACCCTTCCTCCCGTCCATGGTACACTGAATCTTGTGGTGAGGCAGTTGCCCTGAAACAACTTGCCTTTGCCTCTTGGAAGGCTAATCCAACTGAAGGCAATCTCAGTTCCTTCCACCAAGCTCGGAACAAGTGTGTGTCTACCCTCAGGAGTGCCAGGAAGCACTATCTCTCCACACTCAAGAATGAACTCTCAAACCTGTCTCCTTCCTCCAAATCCTGGTGGCGTCTGGTCAAATCCGTTTCTGGTGTTTGTTCCCCCCTCCATCCCCTCCCTTACCTCAAATGGCCACACAGTTGGCATCGCACGTGACAAAGCCGAATGCCTCAACTCTGTGTTTGCCTCAAAATCTTTAGTCCCAAACCCATCTCTCTCTGTTCCCACCTTTCCCCGTCGAACCCAACTGCTCCTGGACTCTGTGTCCTTCTCTCCTGACAAGGTGGAGGAGTTTTTGTCTAACCTCGACTCTGATTCTGCAACTGGACCAGACGGCATCAGCCCATGGGTCCTGAAATCCTGCTCTGCCGCTCTATCTCACCCTCTCTCTGTTCTTTTCACCCTCTCTTTTGCTCAAGGTCATCTGCCAGCATCCTGGAAATCAGCAAACATTACCGCTTTACACAAAAAAGGTGCAAAAACAGATCCTTGCAACTACAGACCAATCAGCCTGCTCCCATTTATCAGCAAAGTCATGGATTTCATCATTGCTTTGGATATGAAATCTTTCCTCTTCTCCAATGCCTTGATCTCTGATCATCAATTTGGTTTCAGACCAGGTCACTCTACTCTGGACATGCTGCTTCTGCTGTCTCATCAATGGATGGAGGTCCTCAATGCCAAACAGGAAATCAGAGCTGTCTCCCTTGACATATCACGTGCCTTCGATACGGTCTGGCACCCAGCTCTGCTCACCAAACTCTCCTCCTATGGTATCCATGGAAATCTCCATGCATGACTTGCGGACTTCCTCTCTGGTCATAGTCAACGTGTGGCCCTGAATGGATTTCTCTCATCTCCCCTTCCTGTTCAGGCTGGAGTTCCCCAAGGCAGTGTTCTGGGCCCTGTGCTTTTTCTGGTCTTTATCAATGATCTCTCTGACTCTCTGGAAAATCCTCTCTATCTCTTTGCTGATGACTCCACACTCTGCAGCTCCATTCCTCTTCCCTCAGATCGGCAGTCTGCAGCCTCCTCACTCTCTGAAGACTTGGACAAAATCACAGACTGGTCAAACAAGTGGAACATGTCTTTCAATCCTGACAAATCTCACACTCTTACTTTGTCTCTCCGAAAAATTCGACTGGACAACCCTCCCATCTACTTTCTCAACAATCCTCTCCAAGAAGTTCTGTAGCTCAAGCTTTTGGGTCTCACTATCTGCCATGTTCTTTCTTGGGAAAACCACATTTCCAAGCTGGCTTCCAAAGCCAGTCGCCGACTGGGCATCCTCCGTCGTGCGAAGTCCTTCCTCGGCACACCTGAGCTCCTCACCACATACAAGGCTTTCATCCGCAGCTCAATGGAATACTGTTCTCCCCTATGGGCCGGTGCTCCTGCCTCACACCTAGCTCGGCTTCACGCTGTTGAAACCAAAGCTTTCAGAATTATTGGAATCTCCCGCGATGAAGCTATCTCTGAGGGCCTTTCACTCACTCACCGCAGGCAGGTAGGTGGTCTTTCTGTCTTCTACCGACTCCTCTCCGGCCTTGCACCCCCAGCTCCCTCTGTGCTCTGTCCCCCAAATATTCCTACAGGTCGCACAAGGTCTGCCAGCAACCCTCTAATGGTTAAACTGCCGAAATCTCGGCTCTCTGCTCACATTCACTCTTTCCTTCCTCTTTTCTCCCGCCTCTGGAACAAACTCCCTCACTCCCTTCAATCTCACTCCTCCCTCCAGGTCTTTAAAACAGCTGTTCACCACCATCTCTTATCTTCCCCCATCCAAAACCTTGATCTTTTCTACCCCCGCTAATTCACCCCAGATCCACCTTGTTTGAAATTCCAACTTCTTTCCTGGAAGTCCTGGCAGTGTCCATATGTTTTATACCTCTCCCACCCCCCCCCCCCCTTCCCATGCCCCTCCCCCCAAAGCCCTCGCCCTCTCTCAGATCTCTCGATGTCTCCATGTCTCTCGGTCCCTGCTCTCAAATGTTGTGTTTGTGTCCTTCCCCCTCTCTCCCCATCTTGTCTACCGCTCCCGATGTTATATGTTTTATGTGTCGGTTTGTCTTTCTGTGTGATTAATGTTCGCTCTTTCACGAGCCTCGATCTTGTATACAAAAAAAAAAAAACTGTGCTCCAAGTGAGCGAAAAGAACATTCCCAAAGTCACTGTCCCGGCACCAAGACAAAGTCGATCCACGCTCCGGTGATCACAAGAAAAATGTCGAATCGAGACCAGAATCCAAGTCGGCTGACAGTCAACGCTGCCAAAGAGACACAAAGGTGCACCCAAAAGGCGACTGGGAAATCACACCTTCGGGTATGAACGTTCAGCGGCTCCCAAACGGAGAACCACAAATTCCCAATCGAAATCCACGTTACACTCGCAAACCAGGCTAACGGCTGGGTGCGGTGAAATGGCTGGAGCGAGGTGAAAAGGCTGAAGCGATGCGAAATGGCGGGAGCGAGGTGAAATGGCGGGCGGGCCCGTACTGGAGGCGTACCTGCTCTCCAACGATTCTCTTAAGAATCAACCACAAAACCCGACACGCAGGTTTATCTGTCACAGCGATAACTACTCTGTCACAGGAATCCCTTTCCCAGGAAACCCAAAGTTCGCTCGTGACCCCCGTTCGCCAGCGTCTCCTCGAGACCTCAAAGCAGCTCGGCTTTTCTTCCCGACCCCACTTGCTCTGCCTTTTTTTTTCTTCCTCCTCTTCTTCTTCCGGTTTCTCCTAAAACACTAATTTTTTACCTTTTGAAAACAGTTATCTCCATTTCACTTAAACGATAACAATAATAGTACATGGAACCAAAAATGCTGACAGTGCATGAAAACCACAACGACGGAAGTGACGAATCCGCAACAATACGCAAACTTGGAGGTGATCCCAAGAAAGCTGCCCAACATCTAAACGTGTCTGCTAACCAAGTTGCACACCAGTTGCTCCTAAATGGAAAAATCAACAAGAAACAACCAAGAGCACAACTAGATAGGAAGAAGTACAGCGATGACCTAGGCTTTACTAGACCATTCACCATGAAAGAGCTGGAAACTGGTATATCTAATCTAAAACCCGGGAAAGCAATTGGTCTTGACAACATGGCAACGGAGCAGATAAAGCATTTTGGACATCAAGCAAAGAAATGGCTCCAACAATTGTTTAACCACTGTCTGGCAACACACAAGCTACCTAAGATTTGGCAGAAGGCACATGTAATGGCACTGTTAAAGTCTGGAAAAGGTCCCTCAGATCCTAAGAGTTTTCGGCCAATTTCACTGTTTTGCCACACCGATAAGCTGTTTTAACTCCCCCTGATATAAGAAGAATGGTAGCCAGGAAGAATGAGCGACTCCATCAAATATCAGATGAGAGGCACTCTCTGCATGGACATACACCTACAGTCACGTGAAAAAGTAAGTACACCCCATGTAAAGTTTTGACTTTTTCAACATATTTCAACATACAGCTAGCTATTTGATCTTCATTTCAACAATATTGATAGAGAAAGGTGATATAATATAACAAATATCATGAAACATTTACATTTTGTAGTCCATTGTATAATTTAAATAAACACAAATGCAAATTTCGTATGTGGAAAAAGTAAGTACACCCCTACATTTATCACTACTTCAAACACCTAAAATTAGAATCAGGTGCACCAGCTCAGGTGCAAATGATGAGAACATCAATAGAGAGGATCTTGGAGGAACCTGTCTTATTTAGACCTCAGACATTTAGTTTGGTTTGCTCTTTGTTGTTGAAGTGTGCGGCGTCACCATGCCTAGATCATAAGAGCTCTCTGATGCCTTCAGAAAGAAGGTTATAGATGCCTACGAGTCTGGAAAGGTATTTAAAAAGATCTCCAAACAATTTAAAATCAATCATTCGACTGTCCGGAAGATCATCTACAAGTGGAGAAGATTCCAAACAACTGCCAACTTGTTCAGGCCAGGCCATCCCAGCAAGTTCAGCCCGAGAGCAGACCGCAATATGCTGAAAGAAGTCTCAAAGAACCCCAGAATGTCATCACGGGACCTACAGGTAGTTCTTGCCACTGTTGATGTCAAAGTGCACGAGTCTACCATTAGAAAGAGGCTGCACAAATTTGATCTACATGGGAGGTGTGCCAGGAGGAAACCTTTGCTGTCCAGAAAGAACATCTGGGCAAGACTAAAGTTTGCCAATGAACACCTAGGCAAAGACCAGCACTTCTGGAACAATGTGCTCTGGACAGATGAGTCAAAGGTAGAGCTATTTGGCCACAGTACCAGAAGACATGTTTGGCAAAAACCAAAGACAGCATTTGACCACATGAACCTGATACCAACTGTAAAGCATGGTGGTGGAAATATTATGGTTTGGGGCAGCTTTGCTGCATCAGGGCCTGGGCAGCTCACAATCATAGAATCCACTATGAATTCTTCATTGTACCAGAGGGTGCTTGAGGATAATGTGAGGCCATCTGTCGGAAAGTTGAAGCTCAACCGAAGGTGGACCTTGCAACATGACAATGACCCTAAACATACCAGTAAATCCACCAAGGAATGGCTGAAAAGAAAGAAATGGAGGGTTCTGGAATGGCCAAGTCAAAGCCCGGATCTAAATCCCATCGAGATGTTGTGGGGTGATTTGAAACGAGCTGTGCATGCAAGAAACCCCTCAAACATCGCACAGCTGAAAGAATTCTGCATGGAGGAGTGGGCAAAAATTTCTCCCAGTCAATGTCAGAGACTGGTAGACAGTTATAAGAAACACCTACTTGAGGTTGTTTCTTCCAAAGGGGGCAATACCACCTATTAGAACCAAGGGTGTACTTACTTTTTCCACATGCGAAATTTGCATTTATGTTTATTTAAATTATACAATGGACTACAAAATGTAAATGTTTCATGATATTTGTTATATTATATCACCTTTATCTATCAATATTGTTGAAATGAAGATCAAATAGCTATATGTCGAAATATGTTGAAAAAGTCAAAACTTTACATGGGGTGTACTTACTTTTTCACGTGACTGTATACTAAGCCGCCTAAAGTCAGACTGTATACTAAGCCGACATCAGCCCTACGTGGCACCCAATCAGGGCCTCATAGCCTCCCGCGTTTTGTCGACCTGCTTCGCGCCTTCCGCGTCCATTCACGCCACCCGATCACAGCCCTCCTGGGTGTGGTATAGCACGTAGCGTGTAGCGTGCTACGCGGGCAAAGCGGAGAATAAACGGGCCGCGGTCCAACGCGGTGCCCCGAACTGGCCCCGTTGCCTGTTCGTCTTCCAAAGTCATGTCAGGGAAGGGATTTATTTCGTGTTGTAATAAATATCCTACCTAAGTGTCTAAATGGGTGCAGTGCCAAAAGGGACAAAGGTTTGGTGACCAGGTGAGACATACAGGGGCTTTATCTTTAACCCCTACACTACCTATCACTCGAACATCCTGGTATGCTCACAGGTATACATCTTCACTGACAAAACGCCTACACATGAAGAACTTATTACAGGGTGGTTTCCTTACCGCGACAAGCGAAGCACGTTACCTATTCAGATCTATCTGCTCTACGTATCACTACCCTACCGACATAACAATATTTATGCAATTTCATATACTAGGGCATGCCCGTATGTGGGTGCAATGCCCGTACGTGGGTACGTGGGTACGTGGGTGCGAGTACGGTGACAATCCCCCCCCCCCCTCTATTTACATGAAATGGTTTGGTCCATGAAATGTTTTGGTCCATTCGCAACGCCAAAGCGAACGGCGAACGGCTTGCGAGTACAGTGACAATCCCCCCCCCCCTCTATTTACATGAAATGGTTTGGTCCATTCGCAACGACCACAGAACCCCCCCCCCCCCCCCCTCTATTTACATGAAATGGTTTGGTCCATTCGCAACGCCAAAGCGAACGGCGAACGGCTAAATCGCCATAGCTCGGTAACTACTTGTCCGATTAATTTCAAACCTTGAAAAGGCACATCCTCGGGTCCCCAGCAATATACCTGGCAAGTTTCAAGTATATCGGACCCGTGGTTGTCGAGAAACAGCGGTCACAGACATACAAACATACAAACATACAAACATACAAACATACACACAGAGATTACTGGAATTATAGATAGATATCGGCCAATTTCCCCGAAATTTTCGCGACCACACTATTGGAATACGTTCTAGGTCAACACCACAATAAAAAAAATTGTAATTATTAATCAAATCGATGTTAAAACAAGAAATAACGCCGCTCTGACCGAACAGCGTAAGGGGGTGGAGCTTGGCTTAGCACGAACACTTCCGCATCGGTTGTGTTCAAATGTGAATGATTTGATGGGGTATCGAACCTTCTTCTTCTTTAAAGACCACTATTATCCCACCTTTCTTGTGGGGTCGGCCGGGGGAAGTTTGGCTCGAGTCTTCACGAACCGGCTCGACAGGCCTGACACTCATCTGGTTAGGGCTGGAATTTGGAATTTGTTCATGGTGCTGGCAATCCACCAACGGCTGACGGCAGATGGGACGCCTGCTTAATGTCCATTTGAGGGACAGCACATACATTGATGAATCACAAAGCTTGTGAAGTAGTTATGTTCTTTCTTATGTGGTATGTCCTTTCCAATAATGTTGTTGCTGTTGTTGTATTTCCAGATGTTTGAGGAATGCAGTTAAGACACATGATGATGTAAGAGGAAGTGGCATGGTGATGTAGAAGGGGAGACGCCATCTTGTGGAGTCGGAGATATGTGAACATCACGTGCTGCGGAATAAACGGGCTTGTTCCATTGACCTGTATATAAGACTGGAACGATTATGGGTATTCTCGTTGCATGCACCATAATTTTTCCGCCACTGCACAGCCCCTTCCGCCGCCATGTTGCTAGGCCCAGTGAATGATTCACCCTGGCCTGCATTGTGTTATGTTTATGTGAGAAAGTGTTCACATTGCCTTTGACTTTCAACTAAAATAAAAACAAGTCAAGGTATGTGAGGAACAACACGTGAGTCGAAATATATCTGCTACCGGTGGGCCTCCCAAGATAGTGATTGTGTGCACACATCAATAAAGGAGCGCCCTACATATATCGGTTAAAATACATTTACTTCTTGCAGCTGTATGGATCAAATTGGCGCCCCTTTATATGAACTTTTCTAGAGCATTACTTGGTTCCTCCTCAGAACACAAGGGTAGTACAGCATGTACACGAGATTTTTTGAATGCCCCTTGTTTTCTATCGTCTGGCATTTCCCACAGCCATGGAATGTCCCTTCTTTTCTATTGTTTGGCATTTTCTACAAGCTATGGAATGTTCCTTCTTTTCTATAGTTTACCACATGCCACATACCATATAAAGGGGTCTTTTCTTTGCCCTTGGCATTCCCCCAAGAATTGTTAGTAGTCATCGCACGATCCTATACGTCCTAAATCAAGGAAATGAGGCCATTTCGCTCACCATTGCTGTGTTGCGCTCTCGGGTTATTTTGTTTGCTACAGCTCTAAACATCCATCGTATAATAATAATACCAAGAGGGAGAATTGCTTTACAATACATGTCCCCTACCAAGTTTCAATTCAATATCAGTAAACGCATCCCTTTATTTGGGTGGTGTATAATGCTGCGTTCAGTGCTGAAAATTATAATAAAAAACCCGATGTAGATACATGAAGCAAAAACATGCATATAGCTTATGAGCAGAGATAATACATCCTGATTATATACCTGGGATCATTCCAATTTCACCTGGCCATGGACAAACACCCAGGCCTAAGGCCTGAGTCCTGCCAAACTGTGCTGCTTCATGGAATGGTGGCACATGATTTTAATTGGGGTTGAGTCAGGCCAGCTGTCGAGCCAATGGGTGTAAAGAAGTGGGTGGAGTCAGGCCAGCTGTCTAGCCAATGGGTGTAAAGAAGTGGGTGGAATCATGGCAGTTGAAAACTGACCCATGGACAATATGTAAAAGTCTGGTGTTGCCTTAACGGTTAAGGTGGATGGTTTGAGATTACAAAGTCCTGAGTTCAAGCCCCTGTCATGCCATTGAATTAACACCAGGTGGGTTGACTCAGCCTGTCATTCCTTCCGAGGTCAGCAAAATGAGTACCCGCTTAATGGGATGAATGAGCCATTTGACTATCCTGCGTCGGAGTGGTGTCCCATTTAGGATTGTGCCCAATAGCCAAGAAACTGCTTCGGCAGCCATATGCATCTGAAGGTGCAAAACGGAGTGGTCAAGATCCAGATAATATGTGATATTTTCTAAGTTCAAAAAGGGCATATAACTCCGTGAAAAATTATGGAAACGCCCCAAAACTCAAACTTGTTCTGTAACTTATCATAATAAAGCCATGTATCATGTAATAAAGTAATAAATACAGCCATGTAATAAAGCCAAGTTTCAGTTGAATATGTTAAAAGGTTTGGGGGCTTACTCTACCGATGCTCTAACCATAACACCATCGACTCTAGTTATAGATATTTAGAACCATCATCATGCAAGGAAGTGGCGAGTTTTTTTATCTTAATGAAAGAAAAAACTCCAGTTAAATTTGCATATAATTCAAACTCGGTCAGGGTGGTCACTCGGTCAAGGCTGCACCTGAGCGCTTGACAAATCCCAGAGCGGTCCACCGGGGGCTTGTGTGACCAGTACATACATAGAAACCACGTTCTCGTGTATAACGCTCCCCACATACGCTTTGAGAATTTGGCCCTCCTTATCCCAAGTTTCCAAAGAGCTCTAGCACAGATTTAATGCAATGTATTTTTGCCAATTGTTGCCAAACCAAATTCTGTTTGAGGTTCAGTGTTGCGAGTTCAGCAGGAGCAGCATCTAGAGCCACCATGAAGTGCTCCATGACGTTACACATCCCCTCTTACCCAACCTCTCGCCTCTCCCCCATGCTGCAGGGAGAGCGCGGAGAGAGAGTCCATTAATTCCGCACGGATTTGGAGAAACGTCGCATTGAGTCTGATATTATAACCCGGTTAAGGTAACGGCAACTGCATAAAAAATATTAAATATCCTCTTTAATGCGGTTGCACGCAAGCTTGTAAAGGGACGTCGTGGAGTCTCCCTGTTTCATCTTTGCTTTGTTTTGTTTGTTTTCAATGATTTTAGTCCATTTCGAAACAAAATTGTTTTTTTAATCTGCTGGTGAAGCGGGCTTAACGTGGGCGGCCTGTCTGCTCACATTCCTGCACAGGTAAGCGCTTTTACAGGGGGATGGAGCTGAGTGGCAGGAAAGTGGTGGGTTACTGCGTGGTTGTCAAAGAGGGGTGTGCATACAGGGTGTAGCTTGCTTACAAGAGCACAAAATGGCACCCTGTGTAAGTTGGACATTGTTCTTTTCATGCATACATCACACAATTTTTCCCCCTAGTTTCACTTTTGTCACAGGATAGAGTAAACTCATTGCTGTGTATATATATATATATATATATATATATAGAGAGATAATCTCACGTGGTCATGCACAGGCATGATTGCTCGCTTGTGTTAACTAAGTTTTATGGCGGTATGTTTCGAGAAGTGTCTGTGGGTTTATATAATTTATAGATGATGTACAGTGTTAGGAAGTAAAAAACATTTATCATTTACAGATGGTATACAGTATCAAGTGTTACAGCGCATATTTTAAAAGTACTGTATTGGATGTTTACATGTTACAGTCGGACCTCACCCTTATTATAACACACATTCAGAACATGTTTTCGTCAATTCAATTTCCCTATATTGATGAACTATGTCGATGGAAAAAAAGATTGCTCTGTCCCGGAAAGTTGAATGCAAATACAAGGGAATATGTTCAAAATTCACACACTATCAACTGCTCTCCCTACCTCCCCCTCTCATCCTTCATCTGACCCTACACCTCCCCTCCCCTGTCCTGCACCCGATGCTCCCCCTCTCTCCTCATTAATGGCATGGACCTCAAACATCCGGGGCCTTTGCTCAAACCTGATTGATCTCTCCATTCAGGTTGCTTCTGACAATCCAGACTTGATCTGCTCAACAGAAACTTTCCTCCTTCAAGATGTCTCTGATTCATTAATATCTCTTCCTGGTTACTCCCTCCTCCGGTATGATAGACCTGAGCCTCGTCCTGGTGGTGGGGTGGCTATCTTTATCAAAAACTCTCTTCCTCACTCTCCTTGCACTGCCCTCTCTCCACCCCACCCCCAGGAGTACCTCTGGCTACGGCTTCCTCTCCGCACCTACCTTTTGTTCATATGTGTTCTGTAACGTCCTCCAAACAGTGATGACTCCATTTACATTTCGCTGTCAGACAACATGGACCAACTTCTATCAACTCATCCAAACTCTCTCTTCCTCAAATGTAGCGACTTCAACTGTCATCATGCCAGCTGGCTGGGTGTGGGTTCCTCTCTCACCAGCCATGGTACCTCAGCGAAGGACTTCTGCGACTCATTGGGACTGACACAATCTGTCAATTTCCCGACCCGGGTCTCAGTCAATGGAATATCTTCTCTTCCAGACTTAGTTATGACAAACCTCCGTGCAAATGTCTGCTGCTCTTCTTCTGCTCCAATCTGTTTTTCTGATCATGTGCTTTTTAAAGTGGACATCTATCTGGCCATTCTCAGAGAGCCTCCTCAGCGCTGATGAGTCTGGCATTTCACTCAGGCTGACTGGCACGGTCTGCAAGCAGCCATCAATCATCTGGACTGGTCTCCAATCTCCACTGCCTCTGACATCAATTCTTCCTGGGAATTCTTCCAAAGCAACCTGCTCTCTCTCATGCACAGATTTATCCCATCTCGTCTTCAGTTGTCTTACCCTTCCTCCCGTCCATGGTACACTGAATCTTGTGGTGAGGCAGTTGCCTTGAAACAACTTGCCTTTGCTTCTTGGAAGGCAAATCCAACTGAAGGCAATCTCAGTTCCTTCCACCAAGCTCGGAACAAGTGTGTGTCTACCCTCAGGAGGGCCAGGAAGCACAATCTCTCCACACTCAAGCTTGAACTCTCAAACCTGTCTCCTTCCTACAAATCCTGGTGGCATCTGGTCAAATCCGTTTCTGTTGTTTGTTCCCCCTCCATCCCCCCCCCCCCCCCCCCTTACCTCAAATGGCTACACAGTTGACACCGCACGTGACAAAGCCGAATGCATCAACTCTGTGTTTGCCTCAAAATCTTGTGTCCCAAACCCATCTCTCTCTGTTCTCACCTTACCCAGTCGAACCCAACTGCTCCTGGACTCTTTGTCCTTCTCTACTGACAAGGTGGAGAAGTTTTTGTCAAACTTCGACTCTGATTCTGCAAGTGGACCAGAAGGCATCAGCCCACGGGTCCTAAAATCCTGCTCTGCCGCTCTATCTCACCCTCTCTCTGTTCTTTTCACTCTCTCTTTTGCTCAAGGTCATCTGCCAGCATCTTGGAAATCAGCAAACATTACCGCTTTACACAAAAAATGTGCAAAAACAGATCCTTGCAACTACAGATGAATCAGCCTGCTTCCAATTATCAGCAAAGTCATGGAATCCATCATTGCTTCGGATATCAAATTCTTCGTCTTCTCCAATGGCTTGATCTCTGATCATCAATTTGGATTCAGACCAGGTCATTCTACTCTGGACATATTGCTTCTGCTGTCTCAACAATGGATGGAGGTCCTCAATGCCAAACAGGAAATCAGAGCTGTCTCACTTGACATATCACAAGCCTTCGATACGGTCTGGCACCCAGCTCTGCTCACGAAACTCTCCTCCTATGGTATCCACGGAAATCTCCACTCATGGCTTGCGGACTTCCTCTCTGGTCGGAGGAAACGTGTGGCCCTGAATGGATTTCTCTCATCTCCCCTTCCTGTTCTGGCTGGAGTTCCCCAAGGTAGTGTGCTGGGCCCTGTGCTATTTCTGGTCTTCATCAATGATCTCTCCGACTCTCTGGAAAATCCTTTCTATCTCTTTGCTGATGACTCCACTCTCTGCCGCTCCATTCCTCATCCCTCAGATCGGCAGTCTGCAGCCTCCTCACTCTCTGCAGACCTGGACACAATCACAGACTAGTCAAACAAGTGGAACATGTCTTTCAATCCTGACAAATCTCACACTCTTACTATGTCTCTCCGAAAAGACCGACTGGAAAACCCTCCCATCTACTTTCTCAGCAACCCTCTCCAAGAAGTTCTGTCGCTCAAGCTTTTGGGTCTCACTATCTGCCATGATCTTTCTTGGGAAAACCACATTTCCAAGCTGGCCTCCAAAGCCAGTCGCCGACTGGGCATCCTCCATCGTGCGAAGTCCTTCCTTGGCACACCTGAGCTCCTCACCACATACAAGGCTTTCATCCGCAGCTCAATGGAATACTGTTCCCCCCTCTGGGCCGGTGCTTCTGCCTCACACCTCGTTTGGCTTCACGCTGTTGAAGCCAAAGCTTTCAGAATCATTGGAATCTCCTGTGATGAAGCTAACTCCGGGGGCCTTTCACTCACTCACCGCAGGCAGGTTCTGTCTTCTACCGACTCCTCTCCGGCCTTGCTCCCCCAGCTTTCTCTCTGTGCTCTGTCCCCCTAATATTCCTACAGGTCGCACAAGATCTGCCAGCAACCCTCTTATGGTTAAACTGTCAAAATCTAGGCTCTCTGCTCACCTTCACTCTTCCATTCCCCTTTTCTGCCGCCTCTGGAACAAACTCTCCCACTCCCTTTAATCCCACTCCTCCCTCCAGGTCTTTAAAACAGCTGTTCACCACCATCTCTTATCTTCCCCCATCCAAAACCTTGATCTTTTCTACCCCCGCTAATTCACCCCAGATGCACTTTTTTAAAAATTATAACTTCTTTCCTGGAAGTCCTTGCAGTGTCCATATGTTTTATACCTCTCCCACCTCCCCCCAAGCCCTCCCCCTCCCACATTTCTCACGATGTCCCTGCTCTCAAATGTTGTGTTTGTGTCCTTCCCCCTCTCTCCCCATCTTGTCTACCGCTCCCCTTATTTTGTGTTTTATATGTCTGTTTTGACTTTTTGTGTGATTAATGTTAGCTCTTTCACGAGCTTCGATCTTGTATTCCAAAAAAAAAAAAAAATTCCACGATTGCCTAACTCAAATTTTTTTTGGGGGGGGGGGGGGGGGGATACAAGATCGAGGCTCGTGTAAGAGCTAACATCGATCACAAAAAAAAACGGACACAAAACATACAAAAAAGGGAGCAGGAAACATGATGGGGAGAGAGAGGAAAGGACACAAGTACAACAGCAGAGAACAGGGACAACGGAAGATCTGTGGGAGGGAGAGGGCTTGGGGGGAGGAGACATGGGAAGGCGGGGGAGGAGGGGGTGTGAAAGTATAATACACATGGACACTGCTGGAACTTCCAGGAAAGAAAAAAGTGAGTATTTCAAAAAAAAGTGGATTTGGGGTGAATTAACGGGGGTAGACGAGATCAAGGTTTTGGATGGGGGAAGATAAGAGATGGTGGTGAACAGCTGTTTTAAAGACATGGAGGGAGGAGTGGGATTGAAGAGAGTGAGGGAGTTTGTTCCAGAGGCGGGAGTAAAGAGGAATGAAGGAGTGAAGGTAATTATTATTGTGACAATTTTTGACAATTGTGACAATTATTGAGAACATCAAAAGAAACAATAATTTTATTATTTTCTGCGTGTTTGCATTGCTCTGGTGGTGAAATAATACGCCCAGGGATACCGAGGAGAAAAGGTGGTGAAGACACTCAGTTGGGAAAATGAAGCTTGCTTGAACCCGCCCCCTTGGAACAGTCAAGAGAAGGGGCTGCACAGAGATACAGAATTTTGGCTTTTTGGAAACTTCATTTATGCTTCACAGTAGCGTTTGATCTACTCAGCACAGCATATCTTCTTCCTCATCTATTAAAAGCATGCAAAATAAACTATATTGTACTGAACCATACTGTATTTATCAATGGAGTTGAACCCAGATCAGACATATAATTGTGATCTCTCTTGTGGCCTATTACTTAAATCGTTACTAATGTGCAGTGCCTTCAGAAAGTATTCACACTGCTTGACTTTTTCACATTTTATTGTGTTACAGCCTAAATTTAAAATAGATTAAATTGAGATTTTTTTTTTGTTACTGATCTACACATAATACCCCGTTATATCAAAGTTTAATTTCCTTTTTTAGAAATCTTTACAAAATAATTAAATATGAAATACAGAAATATCTCTGTCAAGTTGGATGGGGAGCGTCAGTGAACATCAGCCTTTAAGTCGTTCCACAGATTCTCAATGGGATTGAAGTCTGGGCTTTGACAGGGCCATTCAAGGATCTTCACGTTCTTGTTCTGAAGCCATTCCACTGTTGCTTTGGCTGTATGCTTGGGGTCATTGTCCTATTGGAACATAAATCTTTGCTGCAGTCTAAAGTCTTTTGCACTCTGAAGCAGGTTCTCCACATGGATTTGGCTGTATTTGGTTGGCTCCATTCATTGTTCCCTCTATCCTTACAGGTCTCCCAGTCCCTGCCACTGAAAAGCTTCCCCATAGCATGATGTTTCACGGTAGGGATTGTGTTAGATGGGTGATGAGCTGTGCTGGGTTTACGCCAGATGTAGCGCTTTGCATTCAGGCCAGAGTTAAATTTTCGTCTCATCAGACCACAGAATCTTTTGCCTCCTCATTCAGAGTCTTTCGTGTGCCTTTTTGCAAACTCCAGGCATGCTGTCATGTGCCTTTTTCTCAGGAGTGGTTTCCGTCCGGCCACTCTGCCATAAAGCCGAGATTTGTGAACTGCTGCAGAGACTGTTGTCCTTCCAGCAGGTTCTCCCATCTCAGCTAAGGAACTCTGTTGTTCTGTCAGGAACACCCCTGCAACCCTCGTCCTTTACACCTCAGTGTAAAGTGGCCTCTCCTCAGTGAAAGACACATGAAAGTCCACTTGGAGTTTGCAAAAAAGCACCTAAAGGACTCTCAGACTGTGAGAAACAAGATTCTGTGGTCTGATGAAACCAAGATTGAACTGTTTGGCTTCCGTCTGGCCTCTGCCATAAAGCCCAGATTGGTGGAGTGTTGCGGTGATGGTTGTCCTTCTGGATGTTTCTCCCATTTCTACACAGGATCTCTGGAGCTCAGCCAGAGTGACCATCGGGTTCTTGGTCACCTTTCTTACCAAGGCCCTTCTCCCACGATTGCTCAGTTTGGCCGGGCACCCAGCTCTCGGAAGAGTCCTGGTTGTTCCAAACTTCTTCCATTTAAGAATTATGGAGGCGACTGTGCTCTTGGGAACCTTCAATGCAGCAGAAATTTTTTTGTAGGCTTCCCCAGATCTGTGCCTCGACACAATCCTGTCTCTGAGCTCTGCAGGCAGTTCCTTCGACCTCATGGCTTGGTTTTTGCTCTGAAATGCATTGTCAGCTGTGAGACCTTATAAAGACAGGTGTGTGCCTTTCCAAATCATGTCCAATCAATTGAATTTACCACAGGTGACTCCAATCAAGGTGTAGAAACATCTCAAAGATGATCAAGAGAAATGGGAGGCACCCAAGCTAAATTTCAAGTGTCATAGCAAAGGGTATGAATACTTATGTCAATGTGATATTTCAGTTTTTTGTTTGTGATAAATTTGCAAAACTTTCTAAAATCCGGTTTTCTCTTTGTCATCATGGGGTATTGAATGTAGATCGATGAGGGAAAAAATGAATTTAAACGATTTCAGCATAAGGCTGCAACATAACAAAATGTGAAAAAAGTGAAGGGGTCTGAATACTTTCTGAATGCACTGTATATGCCTCCTCAATTATATCTTGGAGTTCTATGGACAGTTCCTTGGACTACATGGTAGAGTTTCTGCTCTGACATACACTGTCAGCTGTGGGACATAATATATAAAGGTGTGTTTCTCTGTAAATCATGTCCAATCAATTGCATTGGCCACGGGTGGACTCCAATCAACTTGTGGAGACATCTCAAGGATGATCAAAGGAAAATGGATGGAGCAGAGCTCAATTTGGAGTGCCATAGCAAAGGGGTTGAATACTTATTAACTCACGACATTTCAGCTTTTCATTTTTAATTATTTTGCAAAGATTTCTCAGGAAAGAAATCCACTTTGACATTTTGGGGTATTACGTGTAGACCATTGACAAAAAAAATCTCAATTTGAATCATTTTAAATTCAGGCTTTAACACAACAAAATGTGAAAAAGTCAAGGTGTGTGAATACTTTCTGAAGGCACTGTATAATGAAAAGCTATTGTGTAAAACGCATGCCCAGGATGACGTCACTTACACCACATCATCGGCTCATCTGTTTGCTCGGACTGAGCTTGGAACCGGGAACTTAAAGGATATTTTTGTTTGACAAATAGGAGTAAAGCACCCATTAGGGGACAGGTTCAGATTGGCAAACAATAATTCACGTCAGTATTTTATTTTCCACCTGCCTGCCTCTTTCAGCGGGTGAATGTAATCACAGGCCGACAGATGGAAAACTCTATCCTGAGGAGCAGGTTCAGGTTCAGTTCTCCAGTGAAACAATAAGGTAGAAACGTTACATCGTTCGTTCGGATGAAGCCTTAAATATACTCGTATCTGACATTGGCAGACACCGACAACAGTGAGCAAGGGTGGATACTTTGTATTGTTGTGCACAAACACTGAGACGCTGTTGCGCAAAGACAATTCAGAGTTAGACCCTGTTGCCTGGTGAATACACTGGTGGTCTATTAACATCAAAACTTTTCCATTCATTTTTTCTTACTTATCACAATGTACTATTTGGAATTATTACACAGACAGTTGATACACACCTTTCATTTTATTTTGAGTTGTTGTTAAAATATGCGCTGTAACACACTTTATTTTGAGCAAATATAAATGATCAAAGCCTTCAACTTGCTTTTGTCCACTGGAGAATGTCCAGAATACACGTTGTTTTGTGTTTATTTTAATCATTGTTTAGGTTACATAATTTGAATCAAGCAATCATCTTGAAAAAGGACAAATTCCAGAAATCAGCTGAGAGGCATAATTTTCCAAAACATTAATCTAATATATAAAATTTGTCTGATGCCTGTCTGTCTGTCTATATGTTCGTGGTTTTAACCGCTG
The DNA here is from genome assembly GCF_964187855.1 of Myxine glutinosa. Classification (NCBI taxonomy): domain Eukaryota; kingdom Metazoa; phylum Chordata; class Myxini; order Myxiniformes; family Myxinidae; genus Myxine; species Myxine glutinosa. Next base: position 153,945,257 of record NC_136264.1, on the reverse strand, counting down.
GCCCAACAACCACCAAATTTGGCACACAGACAAGGTCCGACACCGGTTTTGCCCAAAAGGTATTTTCATCCACCACCCCAGTCTTTAAAGACCCGCACGACCCTTTTTTACATGCGTTTTACATGCTTGAGAGATTAGATTACATGCTTGAGAGAAGACTTTTTACATGCTTGAGAGATTAGACCCCTCAAGACCCTTTAGACCATTGAAGACTCCAAACACCCTTAAGACCCATAAGACCCCCAAAAACCATGAATACCCCCTTTATCTTCAAGACCCTTTCGACACTTTAGACACCTTTAGATCCCTTCACCCTTTTAGACATGTTATACTCTTTATACCCCTGGAACTCTCGTCCTTTACACCAATCAAGTCACTTTTGACCCCTTTGACCTAAACACCATTTAGACCCCTTACACCCTTCAGACAGATTAGACAACTTGGACCCTTGACCATTTAGAGCTTTAGACCCATTAGACCTTTTTAGACCCTTATACATGCTTGAGAGATTAGACCCTTTCAATCCCATAGACACTAACTACTATTGGAATGTACCCTTTAGACCAACTAGAACCTTTTAAGCACACACCACACAAACATCTATAGTCTTCTTGCAAAATACAGACTATAATTTCTTTTCAGCAAGTAATGCGCAAACTCGACCCACCCAGAGGGTGGGTACTCTGCTATCTAACATGTAAAGAAGAATCTTTGTTTGGTTGTTCGTTTATGCATGCTGACCCTGCAGGAAGCAGTGTGACAAAGCTCTGCGAGGCCATCTCTTTCATCCAGAGGAAGGTCGAGGGCTATGTTTGGATCAAGTTTTTTTAATCTCAGATAAAACCAGATAATTGGCCTTCAGGCCTCGATTGGGTCTTGTGCTTATGCACTGCGTGGGTTTTTTCCGGGAGCAATCGAGTAATATGTATTGTGAAGATCAATTATTGAGGTTGTAGTAATTTGTTGTCAACAACACAAATTTAATTATTAGAATATTTCATTGAATTTTCCCAACCAACAACAGGTACTTCAGCTAGTAATAAATATTAGTTGGCAAGACCACTTAAAAACTCTAGTTTTTTGATTCAAATATTCTGAGATGGCCTGTCCAAGCTTCGAGACACCATAAGTGTCTGGAGGCCTTAGCGGGTTTGAGGGCCTCTGGGGGTCTGGAGCCTTAGCTTGGACAGACCTTAGTGGCTGGCCCCCAGATCCTAGGTCATCAGTAATTAATCTATAGCTACCTACTTTCATAAAATAATAATGAAGCCAACATACAGGGTGTCCATAAAGTCCTTGTGCAACTTTGAACTTTTATAACTTTTGATGTACACATGATAGAAACTAAAATGGCACTCCATGGAGGGCATATCCCCACCAGGCTGAACAGTTTATGTTTTGTATCCCACCAATTGGCCGGATCTGCATCCGGACCTTAACCAAGATCGAGTCGGCTTGTTTTTGTCACCTACCCAACTCGTCCACCAAATTTTGTCATAATCCGTCCACAACTTTTTCAAATATCTTACACGAGCCTCGATCTTGTATACAAAAAAATAAAATATATATATTGTTGCGGTTTTGAGTCTGTCAAGTGAGTCTAATAACGGTTAAATTTGCCCCCCCATAGTTAGTCACACAAGCAACATGTAGCCTCGCGATAGTATAGTTATGTCTTAGTATTTGTAAGCTTAGTCCTTTTCCTTTGTTAGTCTGCGTTGAGTAGAGCCAGGAGAATAGGCCCTACTGTCACCGACAATCCTACGTCCGTAGCCTCAATCCCTTTTGCGTTAACGTGGGTTCATTTTGGGCGAGTAACACGAGGCAGGCTCGGAAGGTCAGGAGGACCGAGGCGGAGCGGCAGAAGCGATGACGGTAAGCACGAGCCGCCAATCAGAGCTCAGAGGTGGTAACGGCGGCGTTGCATCACAGGGCGTGGCGAGAAGGATCGAGAGTGTTCCAGAACGTTCGGGAGGGCGTAGCTATAAGACCCGCTGCGCAAAGCCCTCGAGAGGACTGAAGCGAAGGACTGCAGCAAAGAGAGAGGACTCGCGAGAGAGGGACGTGCATAAAAGAGGACTCACGGCAGTTGATGAACTTGATGAACTTCACGCACTTGCACGATAACGGTACAGATACGCAGGCGCAGCCAGACATGCTTGAACCGAATACAGTACCTTTGAGACGCGCGAGTGAGAACGGTTGAGTAACCCCCAGCCACGCTAAAGTCCGCCCTTTGCCGTTCCGCCCCAACATCTGCCTTGTTTGGGAGACGCGCTACGAGTCCCTGCCTTCGCCTGCCACCATCTTCGCGGGACGTGTCGGGGACCGTGGAGAGCCGGACGGGGACCATCCCTGGACGACCACATCGACGCGTTTGGGAACATCTACCCATCTGCAATTCCCTGTGTGAGTGTGAGGCGGGCCCGTTGTCCAAGGGATAAATTAAGACTGCTTAAGGCTACTCTGTGTCTCTTCATCCCTGAACATTGTATATACGTGTGGGACATAATTAAACCCTTTGTTCTTCCTTTCTTCCTGATTCGACCATTTCTGTGGTTTCTTCGATTGGCTAAGCGTGGTATGGGTAGATCCGCTCTAATCGGGTTCCAACATCTAAGTAACTGCGCGGACCACGTGTACGCAATCCGCTCGGCATACTCAAACCACACGTGGTTCGTGCGAGGCTTGTTTCCTCACTCCCAGGGCAGCGCGGGGAATTAGGTATGAGCGAGAAGTGGTCCCGAAACCCTACTCTGCGTGTGTCCGAGAGGGACGTCTCAAGTCTCGGTTCCGCCAAGCCCAGAAAGACAAGGGGATTAATCCCCCCTTGATAAGGGGATTAAGGGCGGCATAGAGAACCGCAACAATATATATATATATATATATATGTATATATATGTATATATATATATACATATATATGTATATATATGTATATATATATATACATATATATGTATATATATGTATATATATGTATATATATATATATATATATATATATATATATATATATATGTATATATATATATATATATATATATATATATATGTATATATATATATATACTGTATATATATATATATACTGTATATATATATATATATATATATATATATATATATATATATATATATATATATATATATCATGCTATATTTCGTTTTTCGACCCATTTCTCAATGGTGAAAAATCACTTTAAAATATATTTTAAAAATACTCGCGTATCCAGATCCGCATCCGGATCTTCACCAAAATCTAATCGATTTGTCCTTGTCACACACCCAAGCTCTCCACCAAGTATCCTCCGAATCCGTCGATAATGTTTTGAGGTATCCTGCTCACGGATAAACAGACAGACAGGTGTGAAAACAAAACCCCCATCCACCTTGGTTGGCAGAGGTAACAAACTATCAAAAAAAATTAGAATGTTAATGCTCTTATTAATGTCGTTGTTATTGCTGCTGTTGCATCCATAATTTCCCTGTTTTTTGACGAGTTAAAATTTTCGGATGAGGCAACTTCTACATCAGTGCTAAAGTCAACCACCACAATCAGCACATTTAGTTCCTGAACTACGACGATTAAAATTTCACATATCACCTTGTACCAGCAAGACTAAGCTCCCTGCCACTTGGCTTCGAATGCGTGATGGTTCCTGAATCATATCTTCCCAGACAAGTGGATCGGTAGACGTGGGCCAATTGCTTGGCCACCTCGTTCGCTTGATATGTCCCCATTGGACTACATTTTAAGGGCTAAGTGAAACTGTTGTTTACTCATCAAAACCACATTCTTTGGATGAACTTACGGGTACGATCACAAATGCAATTCGTGAAATTATTTTACCGCAACTGAGGATTCTTTTCAACAACTTGGAAATTCGGATTGAATGATCTATTACGAAAAAGGGCGGTTATGTTGAAGCCTAAATTTTTTTACTGCAATGAGCAAAAAGTTTATGAAGGTTCATAGAAAACCTTACCAAGCGCAGTTTTTGAGAAAAGGACGTGGGAAGAATCTTTTCGACTCCAGCTTTGCGTTTCCGAGCACGATCTATATTTCTGAACACGAGCCACCATTTTTGTCCGAATGTCGTGTTACTCCCTCCCTCAGAGCGTGAGGCAATTTTATTGGTCAAGATGGCATATAGTCTTTCTCAAGTACTACTAAAGTGACGGTTTTTGGAAATGCAAACAAAGGGATTTGTGTTCTTCAGTGTTCAAATACATCATTCAATTGAAATGAAACAAAAGTTTTAAAAGCTAGAGAAAAAAAACCCCAAAAAACCGATCATTGAATGAATTAAAGATTGAATGAATTATATCATTGAATGAATCAAACAGAGCATTGAAGTGTTTTACCACTGCTGATAGACCCTCCGTTACAACACCTTATTTAACACATTTAATTAGTTATCCGTACCTATTGTTTGCATCCTTTATGATGTCTTAAAAACAGCAAGTTTCCTGTTTGAAATGATTTTCAATTTCGTTTGAGGCGGAATGAAGCAAATGCCGTACCATGAGTGTGCATGTGCGCTCCGGACGAGGTTCTGTATAAATGGTCAAATTTAGACCAAAGTATCTCTAAACTGCAGGTTTGTGTTCTGATCCCTGTTCAACAGTGTTCGAAATATATAATTCAATTAAAATTAAGTAGTTCATCGACCGACGTCTGTCAGACAGGCAGAGAGGGTGAACCAATTGCTCAACCCAACTTTTCTTTCACTGTGTGTGGGGAGTAATTGTCCTTTCAGGCACCATTTTAGTTCGTTTATATTTTATATCATGTGTACATCAAAAGTTATAATTGTTCAAATTTGCAGAAGGACTTGATGGACACACTGTATATATATATATATATATACACACGAGGGTCGATACGGAAGTAATGCCTCTTGTTTTATTATGAGGGTCATCCCTATGGGACACCGGACCTACGGAGTGATGGACTGGTAAGTTATTTTGACAAATAAAAAAGGGGCAACTCAGGTCATCGTTTTTGCATCCGGTCACTCAACCCCCCCCCCAACCCTCCCCTTCTCCTCCCCCAACCTTACTCTCTGCCCCTCTCCCCATCCCTTACGATCCTATAACTCTCACACTCCACTAACCGCACCCTAAGCCAAATCCTGGATTATCCTTTCTGGTAAACCTCGTTCACACTGTACACGGGTAGAAACTTTCTGATCGAGGTACTGAGCTCACTCAGGTATAAGAAAAATTAAATATTCATGAGAAACTCTCACGTTTGGCGTGTCGTCGCTAATTTGGCGTCGCGCAATTATCTAACTGCCTCGCTCGTGTGCTGATGGTTCAATAGGCCGTGAATTAATGATGATCTTTAATACAAAGATAGGTGAACGTTAAGCTATGCGGATTAGGCGATGTATGCCTGACCATTATATTACGCCTCATACTTCCTTCGACGTGACTGCTACTGACGTTTTCTAACCGATTCCAAACATGACAATTATAATGAGAAGATGTGCATCGAGTCTCCAATGGAAATCCAAGAAAATTGCCACAATCAATGTGGGGATGTTAGGCGGAGTACTGGATTGATTTGATCCGTTGTCTTCTGCCAAGGCAAGAGGTCAAATTAATGTCTTCAGAAATTGGCAGATTAACAAATTATGTTGGAACCACCTTTGGAGGCCATATTTTCCCCGCAGAGCAGGGGTTGGCCTTTTTTTGGCACCGTGGTCCCCTTTTTGAAGCAATGTTTTACAGCCGGATGCCCTTCCTGCCACCAACCTTGTTAGTCGCCTCTTGCAACACACAGGGAATTACCAGTGAACTTGTACTCAATTTGCCGACCTCGGATGGATGATCAGGCTGAGTCAACCCCCATGGTGTTAATTCAGCAATCGACCGGGATTCGAACCCAGGATCCTATGATCCCAAGCCGGCACCCGAACAGCTAAGCGGGTAATTTAGTAATGGGCCACCTGCTTATGGCATACCAAGTTGTTAGGGTTAGCATGAGGGTGTTGGAACAAAAATTGAGATAAAAATAGGAAAATATTGAATGATAACTTTTGGAGGAGATATAGGAGTAGCTAACAGGGTGAGAGGAAGGGGAGGAAGTACAGAAGGTAATGAACATACATATAGGGTGGAAGTTCCAGGTAGAAATGGGTGTAAAGTCCTGTCAAATATGCAAACCCAATAAATGCATGACCCCGAACTGGTAAATATAACGTAGAGTTCATGCAAGGCACAGTTAATTGTAAAGTCCCTTGATGTAACCCCAACCTAGTGCCACCTGTTGATCCCTGTGGCAAAGGCTACACGCAGCGCCTTCCCCTGGCGCCATGGCGAAGAATGGCATGAATGGCTTGTTTATATTCTCTAACAAAAAGAAAGTGTTTTTACTCTGTACACAGTCATTCCACCACACACATTGTGCAATTTTTGGCAGTAAATCTTCATCCACCCTTTACCATGTTTTCACATACAGTCACGTGAAAAAGTAAGTACACCCCATGTAAAGTTTTGACTTTTTCAACATATTTCAACACACAGCTATTTGATCTTCATTTCAACAATATTGATAGATCAAGATGATATAATATAACAAATATCATGAAACATTTACATTTTGTAGTCCATTGTATAATTTAAATAAACATAAATGCAAATTTCGCATGTGGAAAAAGTAAGTACACCCTTGGCTCTAATAGGTGGTATTGCCCCCTTTGGCAGAAACGCCCCCAAGTAGGCATTTCTTATAACTGTCTACCAGTCTCTGACATCGACTGGGAGAAATTTTTGCCCACTCCTCCATGCAGAATTATTTCAGCTGTGCGATGTTTGAGGGGTTTCTTGCATGCCCAGCTCGTTTCAAATCCCCCCACAACATCTGGATGGGATTTAGATCCTGGCTTTGACTTGGCCATTCCAGAATCCTCCATTTCTTTCTTTTCAGCCATTCCTTGCTGGATTTACTGGTATGTTTAGGGTCATTGTCATGTTGCAAGGTCCACCTTCGGTTGAGTTCAACTTTCCGACAGATGGCTTCACATTATCCTCAAGCACCCTCTGGTACAATGAAGAATTCATAGTGGATTATATGATGGTGAGCTGCCCAGGCCCTGATGCAGCAAAGCTGCCCCAAACCATAATATTTCCACCACCATGCTTTACAGTTGGTATCAGGTTCTTGTGGTCATATGCTGTCTTTGGTTTTCGCCAAACATGTCTTCTGGTACTGTGGCCAAATAGCTCTACCTTTGACTCATCTGTCCAGAGCACATTGTTCCAGAAGTGCTGGTCTTTGCCTCGGTGTTCATTGGCAAACTTTAGTCTTGCCCTGATGTTCTTTCTGGACAGCAAATGTTTCCTCCTACCACACCTCCCATGTAGATCAAATTTGTGCAGCCTCTTTCTAACGGTAGACTCGTGCACTTTGACATCAACAGTGGCAAGAGCTACCTGTAGGTCCCGTGATGACATTCTGGGGTTCTTCGAGACTTCTTTCAGCATTTTGTGGTCTGCTCTTGGGCTGAACTTGCTGGGGTGGCCTGGCCTGAACAAGTTGGCAGTTGTTTGGAATCTTCTCCACTTGTAGATGATCTTCCGGACAGTCGAATGATTGATTTCAAATTGTTTGTAGATCTTTTTAAATCCCTTCCCAGACTCGTAGGCATCTATAACCTTCTTTCTGAAGGCCTCAGAGAGCTCTTTTGATCTAGGCATGGTGACGCCGCACACTTCAACAACAAAGAGCAAACCAAACTAAATGTCTGAGGTTTAAATAAGACACGTTCCTCCAAGATCCTCTCTGACGATGTTCTAATCATGTGCACCTGAGCTGGTGCACCTGTTTCTAATTTTAGGTATTTGAAGTAGTGATAAATGTAGGGGTGTACTTACTTTTTCCACATGCAAAATTTGCATTTATGTTTATTTAAATTATACAATGGACTACAAAATGTAAATGTTTCATGATATTTGTTATATTATATCACCTTTATCTATCAATATTGTAGAAATGAAGATCAAATATCTGTATGTTGAAATATGTTGAAAAAGTCAAAACTTTACATGGGGTGTACTTACCTTTTCACGTGACTGTACCTTGTGGCAAGGGGTGTCAAGGTATTGAAAGTTGCAACATAAGAGCCGGTCAGAAAAACATTTCATGAATGTCGTGAGAATTGTTACAAGAAACCTTCAATGCACAAAGCATTAAACTTGTGTATTTCATGATTATACTTGCAGAGGTGAGAATAAATTTAAGGCATTGACTTAACAAATAAAAAAATTCTACTTCCCATCTGCTTTGCTCAAATTATGATTATAAAGCCAAATATTTGAAGCAGAAACTACAACTATGAAATAACTCGAGTAAAAGTTTCGTGAATCATTATGAAGGAGGCAGATCCCCTAATGGTTACTTAAGGCCATAACCCCGACCCTGCTCCCATCCAAACCCCTACCCTGAAAGAAGAATGGGAATAGAGTAAAACAGAATAAGAGTGATTAAATCGTGCAGCACGACACCTGTATACATCCTGAGGAATGAGTCTCGGGTGATTTTACATATACATTTCTGCACACTACACTGACTACAGCTATATGTAGCAGGGTATCGCATGGGTTGTGGTTCACAATTTACACTCAAACGCATTCGCTATTCTATCTCGCCCCTCGCAGAAGAAGACGGCAGTTGGAGAGCAGAAAGACGAGTATGATGGAGCATACGAGAACACAAATGCTGTCCTCACACGTTGATCCAGGTAAACATGACTGGTTTATCATGTCATCTTTATATTTGTTTGTACAAAGCAGAAACAAAAATCCTACAAGATGCACATTGACACCTCTATAGGTATTTGATTCATGGTCTTTTTAAATTGCGGGAGCGTCGCATGCTTTGGTGTGGCATCTAATGCTACATGAACGTTGTTATATGAAGTATACAAGTGCATTATTTAAAGTGTTGGTATTGACACGGCATATGTTGGTATAGACTTGTTAACACACGACAACAATGTTTAAATAAACAAAAATTACTACAAGCGTATTTAGGGTGATGGAAGACTGCAGTCCCGTTAATCCACGGTCGTGTTTTTTTTAATGCTTTCCCTCCCATGGAAACTTTGCTCCATTTCATGTGCGAGCCTCACTGAAAGGCCGCAGTTCTGCAAAGTGTTTTTCCTCATTGCGAGAGTACAGTGAGCAGAACGGCATCCATTTTACTGCAGTAATTAACTTGCCTCCATACGGCACGATTTGCATGTGGAAACTAAGGATATATATATATATATATATATATACCATTATTAGTAACTCCCAACCGCAACCAGGTCGACTCCATATGATGAGTGGATACCAGAGATAACGTTACCGTGTGGCAGGCGGTGCTTATCGCTCCCAGCAAGGTGCAGCAGCAGCTGTATGGGACACCTTGCTGGCGGTTCTCCACTGATGATATGAAGGTCGCATAGTGACTGATATATATATATAAATATAATTTCAGTTCTCCAGCTTTTAATGAGCACACGTAATGACGTCACCGCCACGCACGTACGCTCTGCCTGTCAAGCTCTCAGGAGAACCACCCGACAGAGCATAATTTTGATCTTAGTTAAGATACTGCCATGAGTGTATGAAAAACTCACAGTTACCGACCTGGTTTCGCCCTGTTGGGGCTCATCAGGGCAACGCAGTGAGTCCTGCATACACTCATGACTCTGAAAACCTTTCGGTTATATACCAGTTATTATGCGATTTCATTATATATATGTATGTATATATATACACACACACACACACACACACACTGAATATTTCACTTGTGTTATGGTCGATCGTTAATATAACATGATGCTAATATGTCAAGAAACAATTTCCTCTATCGCAGTATCAATATCTTATACATCCGATTGATTTGGATTTTGAATTATCGTTTATAATAATGTGGAACTCTTTTGTGTACATTTTTACAAAAAATATTTTTCCGTATTATTACTATATCATATTATTACTATTGTTATTATCATCATCATAGTATAAGCATTATTATTATTATTTCATCAATTGCTCTCATAACAAACAAATTATACATCTAATGTCAAACTTCGTCTTGTAATAAAAGAGCTTCACACTCTCACAAGGAGTTGTGTCGCTGAGGGATATATCGTCAATAAATAGAACGTGTACAAACAATGCAACTTGTCTGCAAAGAATGTTTCATCGATGACATGCCGATATAATGAGAACCAACCTTGCAGACGATGTTCGACCTGTGCATGAGACATTCAAACTGTTCTCAGTACAACATGCCCAGTCAGCGAAAAAACGATAACGATTTTTATTTTTCAATATATACAGGATAATTGGTACGAAAAAAATTTTCTTTCTATTATAGACGTACATGTCTATGATAAATAAATAAAAGTTGGGATTTCTTGGGCTTTAAACCCACGTCATATAAATGAAAGGCTGTTTTCCTAACACGGATTTTATGTGGCCAGTCTTGTTTTCCTTTCATGTTAAGCTGTACATTTATACGCATCCTCATTTCAGGTTGAATAAGTCTTCTTCTGCACATCAAACAGGCTGTGAATTAACCTCAAGTAACGAACAAACCGAAACAAAAAAACATTCAAACCTCCACACGGAAATGTTTTGTCATAGCAGCACCAATTGATCTTCAAATAAACTATCAATCTATGGTTACGCTAATACTTATAGATAGAGTGAAAAGGTGGTGCACTTACCGTTGAGCCGTCTAGCTTGGGTTAGATTCCCGACCCGACGACAAACTGTCCGATTGGTGCTTTACATGCGCAGCGTTGCAGCACAAAGTGCACCGTCATTTGGATGGATGTTAAGCTCGGTGTCCCATCGGTCAATATATCAGCTGGTGGATGTTCAAGATTTAATGGTGTCTTTCATGAAGAGTAGGTGAGATATCGTCTGCAGACAGAACATATTTACGGCTAAGTCAGCTTTCATTGAACGTCCAACCGAGATTAGTGGTTTGTGAAAGTTTTATATTATACATATATATATTATATACATATATATATATATATATATATTTATATATATATATATATATTTATTTATTTATTTATTTATTTATATGTGTGTGTATATATATATATATATATTTATATATATATATATATATATATATATATATATATATACACACACATATAAATAAATAAATAAATAAAATAAATATATATATATATATATACAGTGCAGTATATATATATATATATATATATATATATATATATATATATATATATATATATAATATAGATATATATATATATATATATATATATGTATACATATATATATATATATATATAACATTCTTACATTCCGACACACATGTTCAGGTTTATGCAGAGATTGATGAGGTTTCCAGGAGTTTGTGAAGATCGTGTTGGCCACATTCCCTATGAAATGTAGATTAGCAACAGTGCAGCAGTGCATTAAAGGAGCAGGGCAAGATTCTTTGCGCTCCTAATACCAAATAATCCACTGAGGCTAAAGGATCCTGCACACGGAATGGACACGCGGGCTATTAAAGCACCGTTGCACTACTCACATGGTGTCCACAACGGCAGCAGATTAACCACGAAATTAACCTTGACAAAGGACTATCAGGAACCCTGTGCGCATCTCGCGAGCATCTGGCCTCGGCTCCTCCATCCATGTTGCCTTGGAGTTTTTGGGGTTTTTTTGTTTTTAGTATTATTGCCATACATTCATTTTGCCACACTTGTATAATCTGCTTCCCAATGACTGACATAACAGGACCAACTGGTTGCCAATTGGAATTTCAAAATTTCATCTCATGCAATTCTGTATATTGTCTTTGCTTATGTATTTAAGGACCCGTCTGAACTGTTATACAAAGCAGTAACAAAACAATAACTCGGTGAACTTTTCACAAACAAAGTGAAGAACAAGCTCATTTGGGCTGGGCCTCCATCGTCTCATGAATGCACAGAAAGGTGGGAAAAGCTGAGCCGCTGTAAAAAATAAAACTGAGAAAAGCTAAGATGGATCAAGGAAAAGAGTGCAGTCAAAATTCCACTGTTTTCTCATGTGCAACCTCTCCACATAAAGTGGACCTACTGCCGCTCCATGTTTTGACATGGCCACTGGAAACAGTGCGAACTATGGCAGAAATTGGGGCAAAACCACAGTCAAGAGCCATGGAAGTTCATGCACTTCCAACATTTCATTCATAAGCAGTAATTATATATCACTGACACACTTAGTGATAAATTCAAAGGTGTATAAGTGGGTAACGTGCTTCATTGGTCTACATACGTGATGACACACCCAATCATCAAAAGATAATGCTGGCTTTCAGGCAGATCACAAACCATTATATGAATGTAAACAAGAATTGACACCTATGATATTGCACATTGCCATTATTTCTGCAGATGAGGGACTATGGCAAATAGAGGATTCATGGACCAAATAGAGTTTCCCTGTTTCTCTCGGCGTACACACCCACATATCTAACATATTCACGCAATGAACATAACCCTATTGCTTGCTCTGCTTTTCTCGTCCTATTTTCTTCACCCGCACAAAGCCCCCCTCAAACTCCCTCCTCGCCCCAACTACCCCCCCCCCCTCCCCGCCTTTCTTACTCTCCCTGGACTTTGGGAGCGCATTTCGGAGAGCCCTCGCCATCACTCTGTCTAAAAGCTTTCCGGGCCGATCGAGTAACATACACAAGGATTAGCGTCGTGCAATTCCTCCCATGCGTGTCACGAAGATTCGTGGCCAGATCCGGATGAAAGGTCTCTGAGTGGCCTCTCCCCACCCAGGATATGGGTTCCATGTATATTGAAATCAAACCACGTACAGAGGGAGAGATGGAGAAAGGATGCTACAGAGACAGAGGGGAAGAGAAAAAGATAGACCAAAGTTGTGGCAAATAAACCAGTGAAAGGGGGTTTAAAGAAAATAATCAAGTTTGGTTCTGAAAATGGCGTATAACAGAGTTTACACCTATTGAATACGAGGCAATGGCCAAAATGATCTTTTCGACCTTTAAGAATCTTCTAAAACGTAAATATATGCTAAAGCATGAAGCAATATCTATACTTGTACATGTAGCACCTTAAAGCGGCCTTTTTATAGTGATCCTATCTGAGCACTAAGCTTATAATGCGAGAACACCAAGTGGAAATCCCATTCTTGCATTGTCTCATAATGTCAGTGAAAGTCCTGTAGATGTCTGCCGATGTCTCTTTGTGTTCCTTTCCCACATGTCGTATTAGTGCAAGCTCCTCAATGTGCCTTCAACAATGTAAGAGTACATATTATATATTGACCTGTAATGCCTCATTGTCAACCACAGAATCGTGCTGCGATTCACTACTTAACAGGACGAGGGATGGCAACTCAGTTCTGAGTCTCCAGTATGAGCCTGAGATCAATATTTTAAAAAAACATTTTTGATAAGAATATTGCTCAGTATCTCAAAAGGCAGAGGCCATAACCTTCCAAGCTGAGGCTTTAACTCAGGATTTGCAAAGCAGAGGAGAATCAAGATGCTTTTCAGGCCATACTTTGTCTTTTGGATTCAGGATCAAAATGGTGAACCTACATTTAAATCGAGTTTTTTGTTCTTGAAAAGAAACATTCTGAATCCTTCAGAGTATGTCCTTCAACATTTGTATGGTGATTTGCATCTTATTGCCCTTTGTAGTTCCACAGCAGCTATCTGGGGGACATAGACACCTTTATTACCTCCGCCACCGAAGGTGGATGCTATGTTATTACCACTGTCTGTTTCTTTGTCTGTCTGTTTATGAATAAGATGTCTCAAAACGTTATGGACATATTCAGACAACTTGGTGGACAGGTTGGGTGAGTCACAAGGACGAATTGATTTGATTCTGGTGAAAATCTGAATTCGGATACGAGAATTTTTTAAATTAAAAAGGGAATCTTCACCATTGAGCGATAGAACCAAAACGATATGTAGCTTGATATTTCAAAAAGTTGTGCACAATTTATGACAAAACTTAGGGGATGAGTTGGTTAGGCGACAAGAACAAGCCGATTCGATTTTCGTTCAAGTCTGAATCCAGATTTGGTCTATCAGTGGAATACAAAACGTAAACTGTTCAGTCTGGCGGAAGTCCTGCTCTCTACCGAGTGCCGTTATCTTATTCTCAAGTGATTGGTTTGAATTCTGATTATGATTTCAAATGATTAGGTGCTCCTTTGATAAGTGGAAAATGTTGTTCAATCCTGGAAAGACTCACAGTCTCCCCCTCTTTCTCCGGTAGGATTGTCAAACAAACATACCTATCTATTTCCATGGTCAGCAACTGGAAGAGGTTAAACTTTTTGAACCTCTGTGCATCATCACTCATCAGCTATGACCTCATAAATGGGCCAACCATATAGCAAAGCTGGCATGCAAAGCCTTCATTGTTTCCAAGTCTTTCCTTGAAAATCAGAACTACTGACGGCCTAGATAAGGCTTTTGTCCTTAGCTCAATGGAGTGCTCTCTTTTTTTTCCACCTCTTCCTCAGGTTTAGCTTCCTCTGCTTTCTCAGCCCTCTGATCCTCCCTAACCACTTCAGGATGTACAAGTTCTTCCAGTTACTCCCTCCTTGTTAAACTTCCAAAATCCAGGATGACTGTACATTTCAACTCTTTTGTTCCTTGCTTCTCCTGCATGTGGAACCGCATTCCAGAGACTCTGCTATCTGGCATTTCTCTTCAGGGCTTCAAGCAAGTGTTGCACGGCCATCTCATGTCATCCCCCATCCTGATCCACAATCTTTATTAGCCACATTAACCCTTCCTAACCAAACCCTCTTATATGTAGGATGCAGTGTTTTCTTCCTTCCTCTCTTTCTTTTTCTCTCTTTCTCTGTCTCTTTCTCTTTCTCTTTCTCTTTCTCTTTCTCTCTCTCTCTCTTTCTCCTTTCCTATTTTTTTTCACTCCCTTGCTTATTTAATTACCCAAGAGATCCCCCACTGCCCAACTATTAATTCACACCATCTGTCATGTTTCTCTTTCATGAGCCTCAATCTCGTAGAGAAAAAAGGGCTTTCTCAAGATGCTTTCTTTACAACAATCTGAAATTTTTCAAGCATCAGCAACATAGCAGGTAGTTAATCCCTGGGCATTTAAAATCTTTATTTTTATTTGCTTCATGTAAGATCTAGGCTCATGTAAGGATCTAGGCTCATGTAAGAGTGAGGTGACAGAGGGCAAAAAAGGCCATGCACTGACATTGGGGCAACAAGGATGAATGGGAAGAGGGGAAAGGAGAGATGATGTGGGGAAGCACATAAAGCAGACACAAGGATGGATTCACGATACTATTAACAGTTATTATTATTATTATTCATAACATAGCCGCTTCTGGCAACCGTTGGTGACAGAAAACACATGCACGCAATCTATCTGTAAGCTATAATTTTAGGGAGCACTGCTCCGCAGCAGATGTGGAATTCCCAGTCCACTGGTATTGGTACTCATTTCACCTCAAAAGGGTGACAGGCCAAGTCAACCACAACTGGTGTTAATTCAACGGCCAACAGGGATTCAAACTTAGGACCCTAGGATCCCAAGGCAGCCACCCTAACTGCTAAGCCAACAGCAGGCAATCCTTTAACAGTACAGTAGATAAATGACAACATGTAGTCAAGATAGATCTGGTAAAGTATACTTAGCTTTTGAAGTAATTCTCATGGATCAAAGAAAACCGTATGCACTCCTGAAGAAACTGCTACAGGAAGCCCTTCCTTCCACTGTGGCAACAACTTCATCATATTCTGCTCACTCCTGGGATCATCTTTCATAATCAGTTTTTTTTAGTATTTTGAGCCCATATTTTTAGAAAAATAGGTCATTATATCATTAAATCATTATGTACATGTCATTATGTATTTTTTTTACGGCGCAGCCCATCTGGCAAAGCCGTCTAGAACAGTGTTTGTCTTTCCGTATGTATGTATGTAAATATGTCCCCTCAAACGTATACCAATCAGAGCTGAGAATCTGGTCACATGACAGGGTGATGTAATTACGTCTGACGTCATTACGGCGTACGCAGCTGACTCTCCACACTCCGCCATTTTGATTTATATGCCGTTCATGCCGAACATATCGTCGAACCTGTCATATATCACAATCGCCATGCTCTACCTTGACGTTTTTCATTTAGTGTGAAACACAAACAAACCGATTGTTAAAATGACCATCAAATATCGAAAGCATGTTTTGTCTCTTGCAACAATACGGTACGTATAGGCCTTAGGTGTTATGACTCACCTTCCACTTGGACAAATTAAGCCCAGGTTTCTTTATACAGTGGTATCGTTTTTGTAATAATAACAATAATAATATTATCGTAAATAAAATCATAACACTTTAATCCCAATGTCGTGAATGGAAAGTTGATGGATTGAAGTGGTGTAACCGCGAAAGTAAGGAATTCACCTCGGTTTTTCAAAAATAATGTAATTTTCGTAATAATAATGTAACGTTATTATTATAGTAAATGTAATCGTAACACTAATCCCTTTGTAGTGACTGCAACGTTACTGGAGGTTAAATATATATCGTACATATTTTAAAGTAGCGGAAGTTTTGTGTCCGGCGGTCATGCTATGTCATTACGTATATGATGTCATTACGGTGTAAACACCCGCTCACTTTGAAAGCTGCAAGAAAAGGGCCTTCCTCTTTGAGGTATATAGATTGCAGTCTCTCTATGATCGGGTCTCAAGAACATTGGGTGTGTGTTCATTTACCAAGTTTCTTGTGGAGAGATCGTCAAGTGGTTAAAGCATTTGAGCAAGCACTCCATTCAAAACCGTTAAGGAACGGCTGGCTTGGCAAGCGCTAGCTAGCTGCTTGGTAAATGAGCACACCTCAACCCTTGTCGGGTATTTGGATTACAGTAGATCTTCACTCAGTTCTGTAAGTAAAGCTTTCCTCACGGATGTCGGGATTCCTCCAAATTTCTTTGTTTAATGTTATAAACAGCATTAGCGACTGTTTAAAAAGTGAATAATATGTGTTTGTGGTTTATAATATTTTACAAGCCTGGCTACGCCGGTTAGACTTTTGGTCTTGTTTTAAATATGCCATTAAGTGCATAATCTACAAAAAGCAGTGTTCCACATAAGCAAGTTTACTAACATAATGTAATGACAATGGATTTATTCATTGGCTGATTTATCTCAATGTCACCTAGATATCGGCAAATAAACACTTTGGGTTCAACTCTTGGTAAAGTGGATGTTGCAAGTCATGAATAACTTCTTTATCAACTAAGACTATGCCACTATCTGATCAAGATAATCGCTGGCGATCTAGCAAAGCCAGTGATGTGACATCCATGTTTCTCTACATCCACATATTTGATGCCCCTCACATCCCACCCGAGTCACAATGAGTCGGACGGCGTTGTAGAATTATCTGCTCAAAAAAGCAGCAGATTCTGTCAATGTTTTAATTCAAATTTAAACAGTCGTATAAAAATACAGGGATTATGTCAATGCATTTGAAATATACTTGGCCAACGGCTTGGTTTGCTACTGGAGAACATCACACAAATGCATTAATCTCTCTTGAACAATCACTCGGGAAACGCATGTAGGTGTGCTCGTATGGTGATGTAAAATGAGTAAACCTCAATTATTCACCCTTGACTGTATCTCACATTTGTCTTATCATTTGCACCTTTTTTTCATTCATTCATTCATTTCGGTTTATTGAAATAAGGAAACAATGGGCGAGGCAGTTCGAAGACTGAAATTTGTCAAGTTTACAATAACAAAAGTATTTCATAAAACTTACAAATGCATATAAAAATAATAATAATCATATAAAACTACATTAATCAAAATATCAAAATAAGTAAAAGGAATGAACAAACATAAATGATCAAACAACAATAAAAATATAACAAATTATACCAACAAAATAACCTAAAATAGCAGAAAACTTAAGAAGATCAACAAACATATTATGCATGTAATTGATTTTATGCATCTACATAACAGAATTAAGCATTTCAATCAAAAAAGGAATTGTTGAATTCTTGTGTCTCTGAGTCTTACACCGAGGTCAAGATGTTGAGCATTCCTGAGATGCATATTATATCGAGACACAGATTGTCGGGTAGGAGGAAGAATGTTACGGTGACGATCACATTTTAAAAGACCAAGACCATAATGCAAGAGAAGCTCATTCCACCTTTGCGATGGTACTGTTAGTGTGCTTTAATCTCATGAAGAGTGAAACTACCAGCCTTATGCTTGGTGTCAATGTTTCAAGGTATGAAGTTATTAATTCCAAACTTGTCTCCAAAGCAGTAAAAAACAAACACAATTTATTTTTTTTCGCTTTTCTACATTTTACAAGCGGAAAACCGAAATGGATGTACAGTGCATTCAGAAAGTATTCAGACCCCTTCACTTTTTTCACATTTTGTTATGTTGCAGCCTTATGCTGAAATCGTTTAAATTCATTTTTTCCCTCATCAATCTACACTCAATACCCCATAATGACAAAGAGAAAACAGGATTTTAGAAAGTTTTGCAAATTTATTAAAAAGAAAAAACTGAAATATCACATTGACATAAGAATTCATACCCTCTGCTATGACACTTGAAATTTAGCTCAGGAGCCTCCCATTTCTCTTGATCATCTTTGAGATGTTTCTCCACCTTGATTGGAGTCCACCTGTGATAAATTCAATTGATTGGACATGATTTGGAAAGACACACACCTGTCTAGTTAAGGTCTCACAGCTGACAATGCATATCAGAGCAAAAACCAAGCCATGAGGTCGAAGGAACTGCCTGCAGAGCTCAGAGACAGGATTGTGTCGACGCACAGATCTGGGGAAGCTTACAAAAAAAATATTCTGCTGCATTGAAGGTTCCCAAGAGCACAGTGGCCTCTATAATTCTTAAATGGAAGAAGTTTGGAACAACCAGGACTCTTCCTAGAGCTGGGCGCCCGGCCAGACTGAGCAATCGGGGGAGAAGGGCCTTGGTAAGAGAGGTGACCAAGAACCCGATGGCCACTCTGGCTGAGCTCCAGAGATCCTGTGTGGAGATGGGAGAAACTTCCAGAAGGACAACCATCACTGCAACACTCCACCGATCTGGGCTTTATGGCAGAGTGGCCAGACGGAAGCCTCTCCTCAGTGAAAGACACATGAAAGCCCGCTTGGAGTTTGCAAAAAAGCACATAAAGGACTCTCAGACTGTGAGAAACGAGATTCTGTGGTCTGATGACACCAAGATTGAACTGTTTGGCTTCCGTCTGGCCACTCTGCCATAAAGCCCAGATCGGTGAAGGGAATGCAGTAAAAAAACATCACATGTAAAAATATATATATATTTTAGATTTTGAATTTGTAATTATATGAGAAGGGTTATTCAGTTATTCAGAATGATCTTCTGCAACAAGTAAAGTGAATGAAAGTCAACCACAATGAGTGGATTAACATCATATGTGGACCAGACTATCCCACTATGAAGGCCATTAATGAACCAACTGGGATTTTTCTGACAAGCATATTGTGGCATGGCAGCCCGACTGAAACTAACTCGCCTTCCTGAAGCTTTGAATCCAAATATTTAATACTACTGCCCTAATCTGGAGTTGAACCCACAACTTGCAGGATGCCAGCCCAGTGTCCTCACCGAGCCACCACTGTCCCCATAAAACGTGGGAATGTTAAAGCATCAAATTGACATTAACAGCATCAACATATCCTGAGCGCAAATTGCATTTAAAAAATAACTTTTTTGAAATACAATAGTATTTTATATATGGAGCCAGTAAGCTATTTCCAGATGAGACATTACATTATGGTTGAGGGTAGCGTTTTGCGTTAAAGGAGAAAATTGAAATGAAAATAAATTGGTATAAATAAAATAAACAAAGCCCTCATGTTTCTCATTGTATAATGGGCAGGAGATCGATAATCCTGGCCAATGATTCATACGGTTGCATGGATTTCATTCATCACGCCACCTTGGAGAGAAAACTGGAACGAACGAGAAAGCAGGATGAGAGTTACGACTGAAGTCAAGGGATTTAAGTTTCATCTCTATGCATTGGCATCCATGTGCAATCATATATACTGTGATTTCAACAAAAATGAGGTGCTCAATTTAAACAAGTTAGTTCTTTAATTAATAATTAATTAATTAAAGATGAATCCATTTAGCCAGTTGTGAGATCCATGTGGTACAGGCGGTTGCCAAGAAGTGTATATGAGTTATCTCTGCCATCGAAGGTGGATGAAGGTTTTGTTTTCATCTTTGTTACTTGCAAAATCGAAGATTTTTCAAGTATATTGGTCGGTTGCGTTTGTGGTTCTGTCTGTCTGTTTGTCTGTGTGTCTGTTTGTTTGTCACCGGCCTACAGGTCACAATTCTAAACCGATCGTCACGAAACTTCACCGAGTTGTATAGGTCGTCCCAATTGAGAAGCCTATTGTTTTGGGGTCAAAAGGTCAAAAGGTCAACATTGGCCAAAGGTCACCAACTTTGCCAAATTTCTAAAATGCTCAATTTTCATCAGATTGACTTGATATTTGAAGATGACTTGCATATCTGGTCACTACATTCAACCACCAAGTATATTTGAGGTCAACATAGGCCAAAAGGTCAACATAGGCCAAGAGGTCAACATAGGCCATATTTCTAAAATCCTCAATTTTCATCCGATTGACTTGAAATTTGAAGAGGACTGGCATATCTGGTCACTGAATTCAATCACCAAGTATTTTCGAGGTCAACAGAGGCCAAAAGGTCAACATAGTCCAGATTTCTAAAATCCTCAATTTTCAGCCAATTGACTTGAAATTTGAAGATGACTTGCATATCTGGTCACTGAATTCAACGACAAATTATATTTTAGGTGAACATAGGCCAAAAGGTCAACATAGGCCGAATTTCTAAAATCACCAATTTTCATTTGATTGACTTGAAATTATAAGAGGATTTGCATATATGGTCACTGAATTCAACCACCAACTATTTTTGAGGTCAACATAGGCCAAGTTTTTTAAATCCTCAATTTTCATCCAATTGACTTGAAAATTGAACAGCATTTGCACCTTGAGTCACTAAATAGGGAAACTAACTATGTTTGAGGTCAAAAGGTCAAAGGTCAACTCAAGGTCAACCTTACAAAGTCATAATTTTTCATCTGAAATCGTCACTTTTCTTCCTGTTGACCAGAGCTTTGATCAAGATTGTCAATTTTAATCTTGATGAAATGGAATTTTTTTTTCTTGGGGGTGGGGGGGGGGCGGATTTTGCAAGTATCGTGCTCCGCATGACGTCTTCTTGCTTGTTTGTTTGTTTGTTTGTTTGTGAGCAGGTTATCTCAAAAAGGTTTTGGACCGATTCGGCCGAAACTTGCTGGATGAGATGGGCAGTTTACAAGAACAAGTCTCTTATATTTGGGTAAAGTACGGATCCAGAAACGACCTATAAGTGGACTACAAAACGTAAACTGTTCAGCCTGGCGGAAGTATGCGCTCTACCAAGTGCCGTTCTCATTTTATATCATTACTCATTTAAAAATGGGCCTAACTATTCATGTAGAAGTAGTCAAGTACCATGTTAGTGTACCCATTTTAACCCCTGCCTCAGTGCCTCATGGTGCAGGGATGATGATGATGACCATTGCTTTTTGCACCTTGACAATGCATAGTGCTGCCGAAGCCGTTTGCTTGGCTATTAGGCACAATCCTGGACAGGTCGCCACTCCGACGTAGGATACCTGAATGCCTCATTCATACCAGCAAGCTGGTACTCAATTTGCCGACCTCGGAAGGATGGCAGACAAAGTCAACCCCCCTGGTGTTAATTCAATGATCGACCAGAATTCAAACTAAGGATCCTATGATCCCAAGCTGGCATCCCTAACTGCTAAGGCAACACCAGGCTCGATGGGACAGGGAACCCAGGTTAAAGACCCATATACCATGTCTAAGTGTCCTAATGAACCTATAATTCAAGTGAAGCACACTGATGTGTATGAATTTATTTTGTCCTGCTTGTCCTTTATATACCACCTTCTCTATGAGCTTTAAGCCTTGTGTTGGCTTAGCGGTTAGGGTGCTGGCTTGGGATCCTCGGATCCTGGGTTTGAATCCCGGTCGATTGCTGAATTAATGCCAGGGGGGTTGACTCAGCCTGTCATCCTTCCGAGGTCGGCATATTGAGTACCAGTTCACTGGTAATTCCCTGTGTGTCGCAAAAGGTGACCAACAGGGTTGGTGGCAGGAAGGGCATCCATCCATAAAACATTGCTTCAGAAAGGGGACCACGGTGACCAAAAAAGGCCAACCCCTGCTCTGCGGGGGGAAATGGCCTCTAAAGGTGGTTCCTTCTCTATGAGCTTTAGAACGCTGTAAAAAATGATGCTAATAAGCCTACATGTGTCTTCAGCACCATCTAATAACAAGAATGACCGCACTGTGGTCACAACCTGCACCAAAATCAGGTAATAAGCCAATTGGGAAACGCGCATTAAATGACTTGAAAGATGAACAGCGTGTTTGGGAAACACACATTTAATGCACAAAACACACATTTAACTTGACACCTCTCATCCATTTCACCCTCCACCACGGTTATATCAGAATGAGCTGATTTGTCACATGGTCACGGATTGCTTAACCCCAATATGGGGCCCTTCAAAAAATAAGTAACGCTATTTGTTTCGTAATTTGCATAACATAACGCTTGATTACCATGCATTCTGAAGTATGGTGTGTTCTGACTGATGGGCTTGATTTAAACCTTACTACTATTTGACATATGATTAGATTTTTCAGGGTTCCTTGTTGTGAATAACACTCAATCCAAACAAAGCCGATGCAACAAACCCATGCAGTGTATAATCAGCAGAGGCCTACAGGCCTAATGTGGTAGGCCCACCAGAAAACCAAGATGGCAGCCATATCATTTTGTCTCGGTGCAATGGTGGGTGGAGTAAAGTGACAGATGTGGGTGTGGTCTGGCAGATGTCCGGCCAATAGGTGGACATTTCAAAAATCGACCCCCAACAAGAACCCCAACAACAACAACAACAACAACGCGAAGCTCTTGTAGGCCTGTGACATGTCGCAAGTAAAAACCCTAAGGGAAAATAATTCATGACAATCTCATGTTACTCGAATAGTCTAATTAAATTTTTGTTGGCATATATTGGAATAAATAGTAATGATAAAAGATGTGTTTGATTCATGGGGTTTAAATGTCCTGTCTTATCCATTGTTTCAAAATTGAAAGATGTATTGTAAATCATTAAGGTTTTTAATGTGATGATTTGTGAAGCTTTAGCATCAGGTGACCACAGTGAATGATTGTTGTTGTGAACGTGGATCAATAATAGAGTGCATATTCATGTTCACACAATCTATAAAATTCACACATTAACAGCCACAACCTTGGAAAATAGAACAACTGACCACATTTTGAGTCTAATGTTGTGTTTTTGTCTGAAATGTGTGACCTATGTGGGTTTATTAATCTCATGGAAAGTTTCATCACAATCTCATGGATATTGCATGCATATCGGAGCATATGTATATATGTAAATATATATATATTATATATGTATGTATATAAATATATATATGTATGTATGTATGTATGTATGTATGTATATATATATATATATATATATATATATATATATATATATATATATATATATATATATATATATATATATATATATATATATATATATATATATATATATATATATATATATATCTGTATGTAGTTCTGAGGAGATTGTGGCTGGCTCAATAGCGCAGTGGGCTGTTGACGCGTTACCAACGGAGGTCCGCGGGTCGAGCCCCACATTGAGCCAGAATTTTTTCACACCTAGCCCCTTGCAGGAATTTGATTCCTGTTTCTAAAATTATATATATATATATATATATATATATATATACATATATATACATACATACATACATATATATATGCATATATACATACATATATATATATATGTATCTATATACAGACTTGGCATTTAATATGGAATATTTTTTTTGTGGGGGTGAACTTACTTTTCAAGATGACTTAGAACCAAAAGTTCATTGGAATTATGTTGAAATTATTCTAGATTTTGTTAATGTGGCCTTTAAAAGAAACAAAAACCACATTTGACATTTCGAAACAAATAAATTGATCATTGAAAGTGATGTAAACTGATATCTAACTCAATTCACGGACAGTACTGTATTAAACTTCTGTACGTTTTCCAGAAGTATCTCTTTATTTTGCACATTAGCCAAAAAAAATTTCAACAAAAACAAAAGCTAAATTATGACTGGGATTACGGACAGTAAAATTACAGTTCAGTACTTCGTGTAACCCCCACGAGCATTCAGGAGAGCATGTACACGTCGAGGGATGCTGTTCACGAGATTTGCCAAGGTTTGGACAGGAATCGCTTGCCATGCAGTGACAATAGTCTGCTGCAATTCACGCACAGAGGTAGGCTGCTGGTCCAAGTTGTCGATTTGACGCGTTAATTCTGCCCACAAGTTCTCTATCGGATTCATATCCGGGGACATGGCAGGCCACTCCATATGCTCTACACCATGGTCAGCAAGAAAGTGTTGGATCATGCGAGCACGATGAGGCCGTGCATTGTCATCTTGGAAGACAAAGTTTCCTCGAAAGGCTACACGAGCAAATGGAAGCAATGTTTCTTCCAGAATGACCCTGTACTTGAACTGGTTCAGGTTTCCATTCAGAACAACCAGGTCAGTTTTGCCCCCTGCATGAAAAGCAGCCCAAACGGTCACACCACCACCTCCAGCTTGGACTCTTGGCAACATACAATCTTCGTTGTGGGCTTCATGCACTTGTCTGCACACTCGGATGTGGCCATCTTGACGATAGACCAGAAATCTAGACTCGTCACTGAAGGTCATGTGATTCCAGTGTCCTGGCTGCCATTGACGGTGCTCTCTGGCCCACTGCAATCGGCGCTGGCTGTGTTGTCTGGTCAGGCATGGCTTTCTCAGGGGACGCCTGGCACGATAGCCTGCTTGAACCAGTCGTTGGTTGACTAGCCTTCTGGATACAGGCACATTTGTCAGTTGCTGCCACTCAGCCCTAAGCCGATTAGTTGACTTAGTACGGCCATTGCCGACTAACCGGTGCAGCTGGCGATCATCTCTCCTTGTGGTTCTGCGTGGACGCCCTGGCCTCGGTATTGGAGTAGGGACACCCCTCTGAGCATTTCGTTTCAGGATCTATGACACCTGACCTTGAGTGATGCCATACTGCCGAGCAATAGCATGCTGTTTCATGCCAGAATTTCGTAAAGCCACCACTCCATGACAAACAGCATTGTCAAGTTGACGGACCATCTCCAGAGGAAGCGGCAATAACTTTTGGAGATGTGCAGCAGTTGTTTTCCACTAATACAGAACGTAACAACCCTTATATACCCGATTGTGAAGCCAATCGTCAAATGTACCTGTCCTTACATTTTGTCATGCCACCTGTGATATAATCCTGTTATTGACTTCTTGCTGCGAAAGACAATCAGTGACATGGTTCTTTCAACAAAGACATCACCGAAGGGTAAAAGAAACTCACCAGATTATACTGAGTTCAGAAAGTAAACCCAAGTCAAGAAAAAAAAAAATTCCATATTAAATGCCAAGTCTGTATATATATATATGTATCTATATATATATATATATATATATATATATATATATATATATATATATATATATATATATATATATATATATATATATATGTATTGTTGCAGAGGGAATAATGATTTATTTTGGTGTAACAAGTGATATTATTGCATTGCTGTGGTCTGCCTTCCTTGCACTGCCACCCGCAATAAGTCACACATTGCGAGGATGTTGTTCGGCCGATGCTGTGTTCCTTTAACCAGTTTTTTCAGCAATTCGCAGCGACGTAGTAATTGGCCTTGTGCCGCAGTGCCGGATTCCCGCCCACTCTTTGGCCCGTCTGCCGCAAGTTGGCCAATTCGTTTAATACGTCAGTCCAGCGTAATAGCGCACCACTCGCCCCTAATCCTCCAGGCGAGACGCAGCTCTGAAATCCGTCCAGACAGAATGGAGAACACTCTCATTCCCCTTTTATTTATATTGATGATGATGATGATGATTGATATATATATATATATATATATGTATATATATATATATATATATATATATATATATATATATATATATATATATATATATACACATATATATATATATATTGTCATGTTTTCCTCGATTTTAAACATTGTGCGGCACGCTTTGAAAAAATTTTAAGTTTCGGCAATTTTGAAAGACAAACAGGTTCATAAAATAAAAAATAAGGCGTTTTCAGGCGTTGCCCTCGTGCATTTTGAAGGGAAAAAAAAATTCTATTTTTTTTTTTTTGTGTGGGGGCTAAAACACTTCCCTACATCCACTAAGGAATATGGTCGGCGATCATTTAATATTACCTTTCACGTAGCTACAACGGCTTCGGCACAATATATTTTATAAATCCCAAAAAATTGCAGCTTTATTTTCAAAATCTACTTTTTGCCTTAAACACTCCCTGCACTCACTGATGAAATTTGGACGAACATCTGTTCGGCCATCTCTGAGAAAAATTGTGACACACAAAGACAGACAAATCCCTCTTTTATACTAAGACCACTCCTTTTTGCATCTTCACATGCATAGGTCTATCGAATCAGTTTCTAGGCTATTTGGGCACAATCCTGGATGGGTCGCCACTGACGCAAGATACTCAAATGGCTCATTCATCCCAGTAAGCTGGTACTCATTTTGTCGACCTCAGAAAGATGACAGGCTGAGTCAACCCACGAGGTGTTGATTCAACAGCAGGACTAGGGCTTGAACTCAGGACCTTGCCTTTTATACTTCAGATAATACAAAACGAGGAACATTCCAAAAGTTCTACAAACGACATGGTCATAATATACATGCCAACTTTGGGTATTTTTAAATATTTAAGTACTGTATATGATTAGTAAGAAAACGTGTCTCTTTTAAGCATATATAATTATCAAGAAAAATACATTGCTTCCACTCTTCCAGTGCTGACATCCATTTGTTCTGCAATTTCACATGCATAGTAATAATTTCATTATTGATTTTTACTCTTTCACCAGAAAGTACACACACAGGGTCAAGACTGGAACTACCTCTTGAAGAAGAACATTGTAGAATCACAGCACAATATTAGGGCTTTTGTAATCTGCAGTTTTAAAGCCAGGGTTGAGAACTTTCTTTCCTCAAGCATTCAGACCAATCAAGTGAAGCTTCAACAATCTAGTATTACAGTGCCTATAGAAAGTCTACACCCCTTTTAAAATTTTCACCTTTTGATGCCTTATAGTCTGGAATAAAATTACATTAAATTAGACTTTTTCCACCTTTATTTACACATTGTAGCCCACAACTTACAAGTGAAAAACAAATTCTACAAATTTCAGAAAATTAATTAAAAAACGAAACTAGAATATCTTGGTTGGATAAGTGTCCCCCACACCACCACCCCCCCCCCCCCCCCACCCGCCTCCGAGATGAGACTTGGTGGAAGCACCTTTAACAGCAATTGCAGCTGTGAGTCTGTTGGCATTGGTCTCTACCAACTTTGCACACCTTGATCCTTGATTGGGCAATATTTGAACATTCCTCTGTACAAAACTGCTCAAGCTCAGTCAAGTTTGTGGGGAGCATTGATAGACAGCAATCTTCAAGTCATGCCAGACATTTTCGATTGGATTTAGGTTGGGGCTTTAACTGGGCCAATCAAGGACATTTATGTTTTTCTTCCTTAGCCACTCCAGTGTAGCTTTGGTGTGTGCTTCGGGTCGTTGTCATGCTGAAAGGTGAACTTCCACCCCAATTTCACCTTTCTTGCAGAGGACAGCTGGTTTTTCTCTGGGGGTTTTTCTGTATTTTGCTCCATCCATTTTCCTTTATATCTCTGCAAGTGCTCCAGTCTCTGCTGCTGAGAAACATCCCCGTAACATGATGCTGCCACCACCATGCTTCACAGTAAGGATGGTGTTCTTTGGGTGATGCACTGTGTTGGGTTTCCACCAAACGTAATGTTTTACATTTAGGCCAAAAAGATCTATCCTGGTTTCCTCAGACCACAAACCTTTTTGCCACATGGCTTAAGAATCTCCGGAGTGGGTTTTCCATACCTCAAACAGGACTCAAGGTGGGATTTTTGAGTAATGGCTTCCTTTATGCCACTCTACCATACAGATACAGGCCAGATTTGTGGAGTGCTTGGGATATTGTTGTCACATGCACACAGTCATATGCTTGTCATCCTTCCGAGTGACCAGTCTCTGCCATAAAGGCCTGCAGCTCTATCAAAGTTTCCATTGGCCTCTTGGAGACCTCTCTGATCAGTCTCCTCCTTGCTTGGTCATCCAGTTTGGTGGGGCGGCCTGATCTAGGAAGGGTCTTGGTGGTACCATACGCCTTCCACGTCTTAATCATTGTGTTGACTGTGCTCCAAGGCATATTCAAGGCCTTTGAAATATTTTTATACCCATCCCCTGATCTGTGCATTTCTACAACTTTATCCTGGTGGTCTTTGAAAGCTCCTTTGTGCTCATGGTTGAATCTTTGCTGTGAAATGCACCAACCAGCAGAGGAAACCTACAGGAAAAGCTGATTTTATTCTGAAATAATCGAATCACTATACTTCAACACAAGTGGAGGGCAATTAACTTGGAATGTGATTTTGAAGGTGATTGGTTACACCTGAACTAATTACTTCTGCCACCGAAGGTGGATGGAGGTTATGTTTTCACCCCTGTCTGTTTGTGTGTCTGTTTGGTTGTGAACAATATATCTCAAAAAGTTGTGGACGGATTCCGACGAAATTTGGCAGAGATGTAGCGTATGTGCCAAGGACGAAATGATTAGATTTTGGTGAAGATCTGGATTCGGATCCGTCTACTAGAATTTTTTAAGTGATTCTTCACCATTGAGAGATGGGGCCAAAAACGATAAATAGCACGATATCTCAAAAAGTTATTGACGATTTGGACGAACCTCGGTGGACAGATTGTTTGTGTGACAAAACCGAATCGAATCACTTCTGATTAAGATCTGAATATGGATTCGGATACGATAGTTATTTAACTTTTTAAGTGATTCTTCACCATTGAGAGATCGGGTGAAAAGCGATATATAACATGATATCGAGAAAAAGTTATGGTCACTTGACTCCACCTACCATTGCACCGAGACAAAATGATATGGCAGCCATCTTGTTTTTCTGGTGTGCTTTACACATTAGGCCTGTAGGCCTCTGCTGATTAAGCACTGCCCGGGTTTGTTGCGTCAGATTTCCATTGGCTAATTTGTTTGAGTCGAGTGTTGCTCACAATGAGGGACTCTGAAAAATATAATCAAATGTCAAATAATAGTAAGGTTTAATCAAACTCGTCAGAACGCATGGTAAATAATCATTACATTAAGTTATGTAATCAAGCATTACATTATACAAATTAATATTTAAAAATGGCATTCACATAATTTTTGAATGCCCAGATATTGGGGTTAAGCAATCCATGACCGTGTGACAAATCAGCTAATTCTAATATAAACGTGGGGAGTGTGATAGGGATAAGAGGTATCGAGTTAATTTTTTAATAGCGCATTAAATGTGTGTTTCCCAATCGTGCTGTTAATCTTTTAAGAGTGCCTTAAATGCATGTTTCCCAATCGGCCTGTTGCCTGATTTTGTTGCAGGTTGTGACCACAGTGCGGTCATTCTTCTTCTTTTCAATAAATTCCACTGCCACCTTCAGTCGAACGTCAGACATGGAAAGCCGGTTAGTGTAGGACTTGGGCAAAAAACAGCGAATGGCAAATGATGAACCAATAAATTCCACATTCCTGTGCCACCCTCAGTCGAACATTAGACATGGACAGCAGATTCGTGAAGGACTTGGGTAAAAAACGTACCCAGTCTGAATGTTGCTATATCCAGTCAATGGCGAAACTGCATATGGCGAATCCACGAATGTCACGTTTAGAAAGTAGAAACCCCTCACGTCATTTCCTCATTCACATTTAAACTCAATATCTGTATTTTCATTCCAAACAGCATCATTCCAACCATACATTAATACAATAACAAAATACTATGTTAAATCACGATGCTATTGAGATATTATCAAACCAGCCCATTGTCGTCATCTGTTCACTTCCGGATTCGAAAGCAGGCCCGTATCAAGCCAATTTCAAAATCATAATTTTATTGAGGAACTTATGAAACCACCTACCTACCTTACAACATCCCCTGGGACCCCAAAACGCTCCACAGAAGGTTTGGCGGGGCTAGCCCCAAAACTGATGAAGTAGTTTTGGGATGGACAGACAGAAAGATACTCATGTTTTATAATATAGATTACATGTCGATCAGATCCAGATGTCTAGTACAAGCCAAATTAGTGATGGCCAGGATCACATGTCTAGTTAGCTCTTTAACTTCCTTGTCCGTCTCTATTTTCCTTTCAACATCTTAAATTGGAATCCCCACTTTCTTATAATTTCATCCTCTTTATAATATGTGTGGCCATCTGAGAATAATTGTAATCAGTGATCTTTCTCAAATTTTCCCATCTTTTTCAGGTAGAATTTCCTTAAGCCCAGCCTGAATGTACACACAAGATACGCAGTGACGTATATGACGTGTGACGTCTGACGTGGACAGGCATGTGAGGGAAAAAAGCGAAGAAGGCATTGGCGCTCCAAGGGTCTGGACAAAAAGGTAAACGTGATTAGAGGCCTTAGCGAGTGTGTTGGATTGGAAGGATACCCTGGAGGTATGCACATTCGCCTCCAAACTGTCTAGCCTGGGTTTGAATCCTGACCTAGCTATAAACTGTCATCCTGGTGTTTCCCAGGCAGGGTGATTCATCAATGTGTGTCCCGTCCCTCGGATGGACGTTAAACTGGGTATCCCATCTGCTTGCATTAGTTTGCATACGTTAATGTTCCCACAATGTTTTTCAAAAAGAGTATGGGAGCTCAGCTCTGCTGCTGAGCCCACTGGGGAAGCTTAGAATTTTTGTTTTTTATATGCCCCTGCCCCAATATAAATTTCTGACTATGCCAGTGCCTGTGGAGCAGTATTATTGACTTTTGGTCCCAAGTGCCACAAAGCCTAACTACGCCACTGTTTCAAGCATCTGCAAGATCAATATCATGGAATCCATCTTCGCTGTTCACATCAAATCCTTCCTTTTCTCCAATGACCTGATCTCAGATCATCTGTTTGGATTCAGACCTGATCATTCTACCTTGAGCCTGGTGTTGGCTTAACAGTTAGGGTGCTGGCTTGGGATCCTAGGATCCTGAGTTTGAATCCTGGTCGATCGTTGAATTAATGCCAGGGGGATTGACTCAGCCTGTCATCCTTCTGAGGTGGGCAAATTGAGTACGAGCTCACTGGTAATTGGGGCACTGCATCAGCAGCACAAATGTCCTTTGAGAGAAATGATGCAAACACGCAGCCATAGGCTGCATCCGAAAAACAACAACACTCTACCTTGGACATGCAGATTCTGCTTTCCCGACACTGGATGGAGGACCTCAATGTCAGACGAGATTAGGGCGGTCTCTCCAGACATATCTCTAGCATTCAATACAGGCTGGTACCCCACTTTGCTCTGCAAACTCTGCCTAGAGTACAGGTTCTCAAAGTGGTCCCTACCGCCCCCCAGTGGGCGCTGGGAACTTTCAGGGGGGCGCTCGAGAGTCCACGGGCGGGAGGGGGGCGCTGGCAATGATTTGGGGGGCACTGGCGATTTAGAGGAGCAGCGGCGATTTGGAGCGCTCATTGGGCTTCCTGCAGTCTGAACAGGTTACCTGGCGCCATTCGGCAAATTGGCCATCCAATCAACGACCACATTCTTTCCCCTTTCGCATGGTTTTTATGATCACATATTCGCTGATGTCGTGTAGGTATTTTCTTGTCCATACATGCTCATGCAACAAACATGATAGTGTATGACACCAGCGAAATACTAATGGCCGCCAATGCGGCCAATAGTACAACACTAATTTTTGTCACGTGGTGCCATTTCAACCAATCGGCTTGCAAGAATCTTTTTATGCGGGCTATAATACACTCTATTCGTGCTGGACTATTCAACGTGCCTGGTTCAACTTTACAGCCTGGCCTTGCCAGCACAGACATTGGGCAAGGTATGAACAGTCAGTGTGAGTGCTGTTGTCAGTCTTTCGACATTTTGGCATGTTAATCTCGTTATTCAAAAAAGCTTCACGTCCGGTCGGCTTCAAGATGTCGGCCCCAAAGAAAAAGTGTCATCAGTATTCCGTTGAATACATCAAGTATGGATTCATTCCATCTCCGACGAACAAACAGTTACCGATGTGTTTGTTGTGTGGTATCACACTGTCCAATGAAGCAATGAAACCATCTCGACTGAGCGAACACCTGAGTAAAAAGCACAGTGACGAGGCTCGCGCAGAGGTCAGCTGTTTCCAATCGCTGAAAGAGAAATTTGAGAAGCGATCCACGGCAACGACGATGTTCAAAGCCAGCCAAAAGCTCGTGGATAAAGGACTGGAAGCGTCGTATAAGCTGTCATTGCTCATCGCCAGGTCTGGAAAACCGTATTCAATCGGTGAACAGTTGATCAAACCAGCTGTTGGGGAAGTGATAAAAACCGTTATGGGCCAGGATCCGAATCCAGTTCTCTCGTCGATTGCGCTCAGCAATGATTCCGTGGCCAGGCGGATTGATGAAATGTCATCAGATGTAGAAGATAAGCTGTGTAGTGAGCTGAGAAGCACACACTTCGCCATCCAGCTGGATGAGTCCACTTTGCATGACAGTGAAGCTCTGTTACTCTGCTACGTTCGCTTCATCCGTGATCAGGAAATGGTGGAAGAAATGTTGTTTGCCCGCTCTCTCCAGACCGATACGAAGGGTTCTTCCATCTTCCAAACCTTGGAGAAGTACTTTACTGATAAGAACATACCGATGGAGAACATTCTCGCTTGCACGACGGACGGGGCACCAGCGATGGTTGGTCGCCAGCGTGGTTTTATTGCGCTTCTGAAGAACCTGGTACCGTCCGTGTTCGCCATTCACTGTGTCGTGCACCGCCAGCATCTTGTAGCAAAAGCTCTCAGCACCAGACTTCATACATCACTCCAAACAGTAATCAAAGCAGTGAATAAAATCAAGGTGTCGTCTCTGCATGATCGACTGTTTCGTCAGCTTTGCCAGGAGAACGATGAGGCATTCGAGCGGCTCCTGTTGCACACCGAAGTTCGATGGTTGTCCAAAGGCACTTGTTTGACCCGTTTCCTCGACAGTGGTCGAGTTTCTGTCGGAAATTGATACGGAGCTATCAGAGAAAGTGAATGCGATTGAGCATGATGTGGCTTACCTCACGGACAAATCGGACATATTCAGTATACTGGATGATGTCAACAAACAACTCCAGGGTGACCATATGACGCTGATTAAAGCAAAGAAAGTGATCGGCGTGTTCATAACCAAGGCGACTCTGCACAGGGAAACCCTCGGCCGCAGAGATATGTACCACTTTCCCGGTTGGCAAAGGAAACTGCTCTTTCTGATGAAGAGCTGCTCGTTTATTGCAATCACCTTGAGAAGATTCGTGGAGATATGGAGCAGCGTTTCAGAGACATGCTAGAACTGTCGGTGTCAGCATGGGTGATCAACCCATTCAAATGTGACATTCAAGATGTGAAGCGCGAATTACAGGACGAAATTATCAACCTCCACAATGATGATGAGGCGAAGGCAAGATTCTCGCAGCATGAATACGGCAAATTCTGGATTCTGGAGCGGGGCGAATACCCCGCAATGTGTACAGAGGCAGAACTGCTGCTGATGGCGTTCCGCACATCATACCTCGTTGAAAGAGGGTTCAGCGCCGTGATGGTGCTGCTGACCAAGTATCGAAACCGCCTTGACATTACCAAGAGGGGTGATCTGCGTCTCTAACCTCACTGAGATGGAGCCAAACGTTCGTAATCTCGCAGCGAGTCACCAGGCCCACCCTTCACACTAACGGTATTTGGGCCTGTGATAACAGATTCCCAGTTTGCCTCACCTGGGCCTGTTCTGCTAAAACATTGTAGGTCGTGCAAAATAAAATAAAAAGTAAAGTAAAATAAAGTAAAATATTATTCAGAAAATATTTGGCTTCTGTTATTTTTGCTTCCTATCTCCATAAATTCTGGGTGTCCGACCACGAATGATAGGACAAGGGGGGCATTGGGCCGGTCCAAGAGGGCAGAAGGGGGTGGTAGTCCAAAAAAGTTTGAGAACCACTGGCCTAGAGCATCCAAGGCCAATTCCACACATACTGACTTCCTCTACTGTCGTAGCCAACGACTGCATCTTAATGGAATAATCTCATCTCATCTCTGTCAAGGCTAGAGTGCCCTAGCACAGTGTTCTGGTCCCTGTCCTATTCGTAATCCTCTTCAACGATCTCTCTTTCTCTCTGGAAAGTCCTCTTTATCTCTTTGCTGACGACTCCACCCTCTGCCATAACATCCGTCATCTTTCAGATAGGCAGGCAGTAGCCTCTTCACGCTATGCAGTCCTTGATGGACATAAGCTGGTTGAATACTTGGAATGTCTTTCATGCCTGACAAATCTCACACACACTCTGCCTTACCATAAAGACCGTTTGGCAAACCCTCGCATATACTCTTAACAATCCTCTTGAACAGGTCTAGTCACTCAAACATTTGAGCCTCACTATTAAATCAAATGTGGTACTTCTTGGGTAAACCACACTTCTGCATTGGCCTGTAAAGGCAGTCACCGACTGCATCGACTGGGCATCCTCCATCATGCAAAATCCTTCCTTGACACACCTGAACACTTCTCCATCTACAAGGCTTTCATGTGCAGCTTAATGTAGTACTGCCCTCCCCTCTGGGTTGGCATCCCTGCTTTATACCTTACTTAGCTTGAGGCCATGAAAACCAAGGCCTTCAAGATCATGGGAATCTCCTACAATGAGGCTGAGTCTATGGGCCTATTACTTTCACAATGCAGACAGGTCAGTGGTTTCTGTCTTCTACCACATCCTTTCTGGTCTTGCATCTTCTGCTCTCTCCATGTTCTGCCCCCCTCCACCACCCCTATGTTTCTGCAGAGTGCATGCCTCTCCAAATCTTTCTCTCATCCCTCTCTACCACCTCCTTCTACCTCAATTTTGGTCTGCCCCTTCTCCTGCCAACTGCATCAATTTAAAGACCTGCTTGGCTACATCCTCCTAATAGTACATGGTGTGTCATTGTAGTGCAAAATTTGCTACACTAGTGGAACCAATGTTTTTTGGAATCCTTATACCCTAGGCAACAAGACCTGAGTTGGTTCCATTTTTTTCAATGGCGTCTTTGGCGGCCATTTTGAAAGTCAAAATGGCCGTCATTTTTTGCAATTTAGTATGTATCTTTTCACATAAAACACTTTGATTAACCATTTTTTCTGGCATTTTTGTCATTCCTTGTACAGAAAATCCACCAGAACACTTATATCCAGTTAACAGACGTTTTTTGAGAAATATCTTTGGCTAACAATTTGTTTTGAGCATAATCTAGTCGGTTGTAGCTGAAGAAGTATATGCACAAATTTTCTAGAGACGCCAAGTACAGGAAGAAATCTGGCTGCTTCAGTGAACGTGTGAAGTTAATCAGCGCCAACACTTGCCTCACGTACATTCGTGCCCATTGATACATTGGGAATTTACTGTGGCTCCTGTCAAAATCACTCAGCTGCTTTTCCAAGTTTAGATGTTCAATCTCCATTAGAAGTTGATGATGGGCTTCCTGAATGCTTACCTCTTTCTTGTTTGCTTCTATCAAGTTATCCATACAGGCAGATAGAGCTTCTACAACTGCAGGCTTCTCTTTCAGAAATTCTGAAAGGCAGAGATCAAAGAATACCTCTAATGTGAGCTCATGAGCTTGAACAGCACGATTGTGGTGATTCCCATTGAGTATCTGATTTACTGTCACAGTGCTGTACAGATCCTTGCTCCAAGCTTCATCAAGCCCGCTGTGCTCAACAGTCCTCCCAAGGCACCTTAGTGCACACAAGACAGTGTGGAAACCACCAGGGCATACCATCCATTTCCCAGCATATTGGTCATGAAGATATTCTAACTTTAGGGCCCTCTTGTAAAGATCCATGTCAAATGTAACTAAGATCTTTCCAGTGTTTTCTGGACACACAACACTATTGAGGTACGAAAGCTTCTCAAGAACTGTCACCAGTGTTGTCCACTCATGAGCTGGTGCCTTAATGATAGGCATTGTGTGATCTTGATCAAGGTTGGGTGTCTTGTTCTCTTCTGGAGTGCACACACGAGAATTGTATGCTGACCAAACTGGTATACCGTCTGATGTCTCTTCATGGTGCCTCTGTGAATACCGTGAAAGTAGCCATGCAAAGTCTTGCTGTGTTGCATTAACAACTTTATCTTGATACTGACCAAGTTGAAAGTTTTCATAGTGTGGACTTCTACTTGGCTTGGGGTTACCAGTAATTGTACAGTCAGATATTTCAGTCACAGTTGGCAGGATGTTCTCAAGTTTTGTTGAGGTGTTGTCATGCAGCTTCAGTGGTTCAGCTACAGTCTCGTATTCTGATACATCTGGGGGAACTCGTTGATAGACAGCAAGAGCAGTCCCATGGAATGTGTTCCGTCCATCAGCTGTGTCTACCTTGGCATCTATGTTATCAGCTGAGCATCTGATTGGCAGATTTTTCAACAGTCCTGGAGGCACGTAAACGCCATTGAATTCGTTCATATTCTCTTGGACTGTGGTGGCAATCTTTGAAGTGATCTCCTTTACACGTTGATATGAAACACCAACGCCACTCTGGTACAACATGTCTATGTCTCTGCGACTGCGGTGTGCATGATGGTTATGGAGTGAAAGTCCAACCCCTAATGGCGTTTCAGTTGTGAACCTGAAGGTTGAAGTTGAGGACTTTGGCTGATATTGCACCTGCTGATCAGATTTGAACTCCTGGATGATGTGCTGTCCAATAAGTGCACATGTTCCATTTATCTTTTCATTGCGTGATTGTGTTTTGGTGGTGGCTGCTCCCTGGAAATTTGAAATTGCACATTGGAAATTGGCATGAGCAATGTCAACCAAAGGTTCAGGAGTTCTCTCTTGGCAGAATACACAAAGTTCGTAACTTGTGCATTGCTTCTTAGAAGGCGGCTCTTCAAACGATGACATTATGCGGCGGTGAAGCTGAAATCCAACTTGTCTATGAATACCTGTAAGATAAAAAAGAATAAAGCAAATGTTCATATTTCTTTCATTATTGTAATTATAGTTATATATGTGTAGTTTAAGACTGTAGAAATTAGAATACATACAAAATTGCAAAAAACGGCGGCCATTTTGAAATTCAAAATGGCCGCCGAAGACGCCATTGAAAAAAATGGAACCAACTCAGGTCTTGTTGCCAAGGGTATATAGATGCAAAAAAACATTGGTTCCACTAGTGTAGCAAATTTTGCACTTACATATAATAATTTTACATAACACCATGTACTATAATCCCTCCTGAGGACATATCACAACCAATGCCTACGTGCTTCCCGTACCTTTTCGAGAATGTCTCTTACTGCTGCCCAACTCCTGATATCCTCATTCCTCTTCCTTTACATCAGAGAGATCCCCATCACCCTCTCAGTACCTGCACTCCCACTCCATCCTCTGCAACAACCTCTCCTCTACCAAGCCTCTAGTCTCAGAGCCTAATAGAGGAGAACTAGTCTGACGAGTATTACCATTTTATAAATATTTGCCCTTAGCCAAACCAGTATCTTTCAATCATGTTTCTTGAATATATCAATGTAAATAATAAAATTAATTGGAATGACTAACCTCCAATTGTAACTCAATCTCACATTCTGCCTTCAAATACGTCTAGCCCCGAAAGGGTTCCAAGACGATTGTAATGCCCTGTCTCTCTGTTTTGTGTGTCTGTGTGTCCTCGTCAATATATTTATGCTTAAAAAAAATTTTTTCTTTGCAACCGCCTGACCGATTGATGCGAAACTTTAAATATAGGAGAAACTCCCCTTGGTGAATGTTTTCATGATAACTCTGACATCATAGCTCACATGGTATGGCAGCAATATTGGATTAAAGGAAAAACAATTTGACATCTCCGAAACCGTTCAATAAAAAAAAATTAAACTTTGCATATGTCATTAACTCCACATGGGGTATACAGAGTGATAACGATGACATCATCGGTTAAGTGGTATTCCAGCCATAATTGGTTGAATCAAAATCCTCATCTGAAAAAATCTGAAATTTCCTATATCTGATCTACGACCCGATGTGTGAAGAATTAAATTTGTGACACCATCGGTCACGCGGTCTGGCAGCCATATTGGATTGAAAATAAATATGTAAAAAACCTTCTTCCCCAGAACCGCTTCACTGATCCATGCGAAACTTCATACATATGATTGACTAGCCATGGGGAATATCGTTTTAATTTTTCTTCATATTCTTCTTCATTGATTCAATTTAGCCTTATTGCGCACAAAAGTGGTCATTAAATATCCTAATAATAAATCAATAAAGATAAGAATAATGGCATTGCATGGGACATAACAGGATGGATGCATGGATGATACCAGCATATGGGCCATCCTAACAGTGGGCCCTAATAGTAGCGTGTTCAGTTAACGATAGTATTTTTGTTGAGAATGAGCACACGAGGTGAGACTATGCACTCTACGAGTGTCGTTCTAGTTCATCTTGGTTCATGCAAGGAAGTGAAGCAAAAGCATAAGTTATAAACCATTTACAAGGACGGTCACCCTTCTACTTTAATACTTTGTACAAGTGTCATGAACACCATACACCAAGATACAACACTCACCTGAAATATCGTGAGGCATTGTATTTCATAATTTTAATCCATATATCGTCGGAAGACTAAGGAGTAGATTGACTTAGTGTGTCGTAAGTCCTACTTCCCCTATGTATAACAAGAAGGCATTGATTCCTAGATGCCAGGAGCAAGCATAGTACACGTCGGTAAGAGAACCATTTAACGGGCTCCTGTTTCTCCACCCATGTCCCGCGTTGCCGCGCCCTTGTTTGCCTTCGCCTGGAGCGCTCGTAAACAACTGTGTGAGGTCTGCTTGAGCCCCTTCGCTTCAGGCCACCTGTGTGCATCCCCACCCAGCAGAGATAAGGTGGCACTGCTCGGCAGAGGATTTCGTGCAGGCGCCGGGTTGGCTAAATCGCAGCGTTTGGACACGCAGTTCATTCCGCTAAAGAAGAAAGCCTAATTATCTGCCTCCATCATAGTCTTTTCAGAGAATAAATCATTGTACTTTGTGAGCTTCCCAAGTGATCCAAAACCAAATGGCATTACTGTATATGGTAAGCTTTGTAAATCTCTATCTTGAACTACATTCACTCAACTTGGGATTTTCACTAATGCAAGTCATGTTTGTTTTCATCGTGCATTCTACCAACCTCATTTTAACCATTTCATTGTGCAAAGTGAGTGGAAACTTTTTTCAATATGTTAATATTTTAATTATTTTGCAAAAACACACACGAAATAATCAGTGGATATGTATTTTCAAGGAAAATTCCCAAGTTCGCAAAAAATGTGGAATAACCTTCAACCAGTCATTGTGTGTGTGTGTGTGTGTGTGTGTGTGTGTGTGTGTGTGTGTGTGTGTGTGTGTGTGTGTGTGTGTGTGTGTGTGTGTGTGTGTGTGTGTGTGTGTGTGTGTGTGAAAGACTCGGGACAAACCACACCACCTCACGTGCTATTTCAGGTGGGCGACAAATGTTTTTGTAAGTTGGTGTAAATGTTTGAAATCTGTGAAGGGGCTCGCATCATTCAAAGTAATGTGAACATATAACGCCTCAAAGTTCTAATATGATAGTCTTAAGGAAACAGCACGAGGTTCAAGGGAATCATACCGATAGGCGCAGTTTACATGTGGTTGTGGGAGGGTATTTGGGTTTGGCAAATTGATCAGGGTAAAATGAAGTGTTCTGTGCTGGTAAATAGACAGTGTGTTGTGAAGCAGGTGGAAGAGATGGAATCTGTCACAAATACCTTAAGAGAGAAAAACAGTGTAAGTACAACCTGCCAGGGAGAAGAGCATTTGAGTGAAGTGGCCATCAATAGCAGATGAGATGACCTGGGATCATATGGATAAAGATTTGGACAAGTTAATGGATTGAACATTGAAAGGAAATGCTAAACGAAAGATTGAAGTGATGGGTAAATTGATTTTTCATTTCTGTAGGCAGGTTTCAAGGAAGGGGGTTAAGGAAAATGTGAGTTGTACATCGAGAACATATACATAGACAATAGACATGAATACAGGAACAGGCCTTTAGATGTTGACATTGAGATGGAAGGACCTCCAGAACAAGCAGTGGACACTGATCTGGGCAACATCAGTCTTATAGAAGTTCAGAATTTATAAAGAAAGCACTACTCGCACACAAGTTGAGCAGACTCATCCAGGTCATATGGTGTTAAACGGCTGTGCTGGCACATGGCAGATAGTCTTGACATTCCAAAAGAAGATTAGGCAAAGGAAATCAGCCAGTTTATTCGATACGTAAAGGGTAAGATTGCATTTACATCAGTGTAACACCATTCAGGAGGCAAGAATAAAAAAAAAAAAAAAAAAAACCACCTTTAGAGGCCATTTTTCCCCGCAAAGCGGGGGTTGGCCTTTTTCGGGAACCGTGGTTGTTGTTGTTTTTCGGTCCCCTTTTTGAAGCAATGTTTTACGGCCGGATGCCCTTCCTGACGCCAACCCTTTTTGCCGCCTTCAACGACAAGCAGGGAATTACCAGTGAACTGGTATTCAATTAGCCGACCTCGGAAGGATATGACAGGCTGAGTCAACCCCCCTGGTGTTAATTCAGCGATTGACCGGGATTCGAACCCAGGAATCCTAGGTATCCTAGGAATCCTAGGTATCCTAGGTATCCTAGGTATCCTAGGTATCCTAGGTATCCTAGGTATCCTAGGTATCCTAGGTTATCCTAGGATCCTAAGCCGGCACCCTAGCCGCTAGCCCAACACCAGGGTCTAGGAGGTCAGGAGGCAAGAATAATAAACAGAATTTATTTGTGATGTGGCTGAACCCAGATAATGCAAATGGTTCACATATTAGTCAGGTTCACTATGTTAACAAATATAATTTCGTTCAAAATTTTGGGAGATTAGCAAACCTGTACATTTTTAGAAACATCAGAGCATGGAGAATCCGAAAATCAATGTTGGCATTTGCAGACACCTGAATGGCCGCCATTTTGGATTTTCAAAATGGCCGCCATAAAATACATATTTTGCGCGATCTCGGCTTCTAGTCAACCTAGAGACTTAATTAAATATGCTAATCCTATGTTTTCTGGGTCAAGGAATCCAATAAAGGCCTCAAAATAGTGCTCAGGATTATAGAAAAGCAACAAACAAAGGTAATTGAAAACCATTGCCTTTATATTTGTGATATATAAACTGTATTACATAATACATGATATTGCAAGTCCTTTGAAGTTATAGGTTGTTATAGGAAGTTATAGGTAGTATCAGATTGAACTATAAGTCCTATACACAGGATCTACTAGGTCTATACCGTTCAGGAATACCGAATATGCTTTTACAGATCTTCATCACTGTCCTGAGTGTCATTTTCGCAAAGGTGTCTACGCAAATGTAAACATTAATTTTTGGATTCCTCAGGCTCTGAATATTCCAAAAATGTATAGTTTTGCTAATGTCCAAAAATTTTGAACGAAAAAACATAGTGAACCTGACTATAAGTTGCTATAGAGATTGCATTACATTGCATTATCCCTGGTGTTGGGCTAGCGGCTAGGGTGCCAGCTTAGGCATACCTAGGATCCTGGGTTCGAATTCTGGCCGATCACTGAAATAACGCTAGGGGGGTTAGACTCAGCCTGTCATACCTTCTGAGGTTGAGTACCAGTTCACTGGTAATTCCCTGCTTGTCGTACTTGGCGGCAGAAAGGGCATCCGGCCGTAAAACATTGCTTCAAAAAGGGGACCGAAAAACAACAACAACCACGGTGCCCGAAAAAGATCCAACCCCCGCTTTGCGGGGAAAAATGGCCTCTAAAGGTGGGTTTTATAGAGATTGCATTGGAATCATTTTAGATTCATATTGACGTGTCAACCCCCCTAATTCAGTATTTAGGTTAATTTATCAGGTGATGTTCAACATCGAAATATTATACACTCCATGTTTCCCAGAACTTGAAGTAGCTTTGTCAACTTGTCGTGTATTAAGATGTTGAAAGGCTCATGATGAATTGGACCATACCATTTCTCTAGGTGATTTTTTTTTCTGGCAATGAGGATGCTGATTCGTTGAGTAATACGGGACTTTCCAAATGATGTAATCCACCCAAGAATACTCGATACGCATCCGCAGAAACCCCGAGAGATAGCGGGGTCATTGGGGAAACGTATATATTGCATGCGATATAAGGATAGCTACCTTAAATGGCTCACAACCCTTCGAAAAGAAGCCAGAAATACTTGGAAAAGTACCTGAGAGAAAGTGGTGTGCCTCCACACAATGAAAGAGATGGAGGAAGACACCGTATCTGGTTTGGATAGTACTGAACAGTGATGTGAAGGTCATATCTGGGGCCTGTAAATGCACAAGTTAAGTTTAAAAACAACTTTTAAAATGATATATATTTTATTAATTATGTTGGGGGGAATGGAGATGTGGGAGTTGTGAGGTCTATTATAAATATTTATTTTGTTTCTGGGACCACAAGAAGAATTATACTAAATTTTTGCATTTATTGCTAAAAAGATAAGTGAGTGTATGTGTACGTGTGTATGTTGTTGTTGTTGTTGGTTGTTATCTCCAAATACCGGTTTCAGAAGGTGGATCGGAGCCCTCACAGGTCTCTCAGAGTAACCCACCTTCATGGTGTGTGTGTGTGTGTGTGTGTGTGTGTGTGTGTGTGTGTGTGTGTGTGTGTGTGTGTGTGTGTGTGTGTGTGTGTGTGTGTGTGTGTGTGTGTGTGTGTGCCATGTGTGTTGTCGTTGCTGTTATCTGCATATGCAGGTTTTAGAAGGGGGAACGTAGCATTCCCAGGTCTCTAAGTATCCACCTTCATGTGTGTGCATATATGTGCGTGTAAGCTGTTTGTGTTGGCTGCTATCTCCATATTATGTGGGTGGGTTTCAGGAGATGGAACGGAGACCGTCCAGGTCTCGAAGTATCCACCTACATTTTCAAATGTGTTTTTGCGTGTGTGTGTGTGTGTGTGTGTGGTTTTTTTTTTTTTTTTGTATACTGAATCGAGGCTCGTGAAAGAGCTAACATTTATTTCACAAACAAATCAGCCAGACAAACAAAATATACAAAAAGAGGGAGCGGAAGACAAGATGGGGAGAGAAGGGGAAGCACACAACCACAACATTTGAGAGCAGGGAGAAGTGTGGGAGGGAGAGGGCTTGGGGGCAGGAGGCGTGGGAGGGGGAGGG
Organism: Myxine glutinosa; assembly: GCF_964187855.1. Lineage (NCBI taxonomy): Eukaryota > Metazoa > Chordata > Myxini > Myxiniformes > Myxinidae > Myxine > Myxine glutinosa. The sequence continues at coordinate 153,901,597 of NC_136264.1, read as the reverse complement.
GGGAGGGGGGGGGAGAGGTATAAAACACAAGGGGACCGAAATTAGCAGTGGTAGAAAAGATCAAGGTTTTGGATGGGGGAGGATAAGAGATGGTGGTGAACAGCTGTTTTAAACAGCTTTATGCATTATGTTTTCCACTCTGTCAAAGCGCCTTTGGGCTTCTGGAAAAGCGCTATACAAAATAAATGAATTATTATTATTATTATTATTATTAAAGACCTGGAGGGTGGAGTGGGATTGAAGAGAGTGAGGGAGTTTGTTCCAGAGGCGGGAGAAAAGAGGAATGAAGGAGTGAAGGTGAGCAGAAAGTCTTGATTTTGGCAGTTTAACCATAAGAGGGTTGCAGGCAGATCTTGTGCGACCTGTAGGAATATTTGGGGGACAGAGCCCAGAGAGGGCTGGGGGGGCAAGGCCAGAGAGGAGTCGGTAGAAGACGGAAAGACCACCAACCTGCCTGCGGTGAGTGAGTGAAAGGCCCTTGGAGTTAGCTTCATCGCAGGAGATTCCAATGATTCTGAACGCTTTGGTTTCAACAGTGTGAAGGCGGGCTAGGTGTGAGGCAGGAGCACCAGACCAGAGGGGAGAGCAGTATTCCATAGAGCTGCGGATGAAAGCCTTGTATGTGGTGAGGAGCTCAGGTGTGCCAAGGAAGGACTTCGCACGACGGAGGATGCCCAGTCGGCGACTGGCTTTGGAGGCCAGATTTGAAATGTGGTTTTCCCAGGAAAGATCATGGCAAATAGTGAGACCCAAAAGCTTGAGTGACAGAACTTCTTGGAGAGGATTATTCAGAAAGTGGATGGGAGGGTTTTCCAGTCGGTCTTTTCGGAGAGACATCGTAAGAGTGTGAGATTTATCAGGATTGAAAGACATGTTCCATTTGTTTGCCCAGTCTGTGATTTTGTCCAGGTCTGCAGAGAGTGAGGAGGCTGCAGACTGCCGATCTGAGGGATGAGGAATGGAGCGACAGAGAGTAGAGTCGTCAGCAAACAGATAGAGAGGATTTTCAAGAGAGTCAGAGAGATCATTGATGAAGACCAGAAAAAACACAGGGCCCAGAACACTACCTTGGGGAACTCCAGCCTGAACAGGAAGAGGAGATGAGAGAAACCCATTCAGGGCCACACGTTGACTACGACCAGAGAGGAAGTCCGCCAGCCATGCGTGGAGATTTCCATGGATACCAAAGGAGGAGAGTTTGGTGAGCAGAGCAGGGTGCCAGACCGTATCGAAGGCATGTGAAATGTCAAGGGAGACAGCTCTAATTTCCTGTTTGGCATTCAGGACCTCCATCCATTGTTGAGAAAGCAGAAGCAGCATGTCCAGAGTAGAGTGACCAGGTCTGAAACCAAATTGATGATCAGAGATCAAGCCATTGGAGAAGAGGAAAGATTTCATATCTGAAGCAATGATGGATTCCATGACTTTGCTGATAATTGGGAGAAGGCTGATTGGTCTGTAGTTGCTGGGATCTGTTTTTGCACCTTTTTTGTGCAAAGCGGTGATGTTGGCTGATTTCCAAGCAGATGGCAGATGACCTTGAGCAAAAGAGAGGGTGAAGAGAACAGAAAGAGGGAGTGAAAGAGCGGAAGAACATGATTTTAGGACCCGTGGGCTGATGCCGTCAGGACCAGTTGCAGAATCAGAGTCGAGGGTTGACAGAAACTTTTCCACCTTGTCAGGAGGAGAGGACACAGAGTCCAGGAGCAGCTGGGTACGACTGGGTACGGTGGGAACGGTGTGTGTGTGTGTGTGTGTGTATAAGTGTGTGTGTGTGTGAGTGTATAAGTGTGTGTGTGTGTGTGTGTGTGTGTGTGTGTGTGTGTTTGTGCGTGTGCACGCACCGCCATCACCGGTCTTCATATCCACTTGCAAGTTTCTAAGACTAAACGGAGCTTTCCCTGGTCCTGAACCATCAATCTTCACCCCAGCAAGGAACCATGACTTGTGAATCAAACGGTCCCCTTATTCATGCTCCATCCAACGAAGCCTTCCCCAGTAATGAAGAAACCATCTTCACCCCAACAAGGAACCATGACTCATGGACCTAGCCCTCTCATTACCCATACTCCCTCCAATGGAGACTTCCCCAGTAATGAAGAATCCATCTTCACCTCCTTCAAGGAACCATAGCTCATAAACCAAGCTGTCTCCTTATCTGTGGTCCATCCAACGGAGCATTGCCCGGTAATGAAGAATCCATCTTCACCCCAACAAGGAGCCCATGGACCGTGCCATCTCCTTATCCGTGCTACATTTAATGGAGCCTTCACCAGTCCTGCAGAATCCATCTTCTCACCAGCAAGGAACCATGGCTCATGCACAAAGCCATCTCCTTATCCATGCTCCATTTTCCCCTCTGTCCCTAAAGTTGTCTTTTAGGTATGGTTGGGTATGGACAATCAATCGGCGCAACTATGGGCACTGCCTTCCCCACCAAAGCTGCCACCCCCGCTCGGTTCTCACTGCCATCGAAGCCGTTGTATTTGGCATGGTGTTACGGATTCGTGACTTCCGTTATTGTGGTTTTCACCCACTGGACATGTTTCTGATATTATGTATTATTATTAGTTTCACAAGGTTTATTATTCACGAACGGTTATCAAAAGTTAAAAAGGATAACTGTAAGTGAAACAGGAAACCGAAGGGGAAGACAATGAGGTGAAGAGGAGGAAGCAGCACGCGCAAAGTCGGAGAGGACGGTGACGTCAGTGCTCCATAACGAGCCAGGTTTACCGACAGCCGCGAGGGGATTTTGAGTTCCTGGAAGGGACATCCGGCGATACGAATATTCGCTGGAGTGGAGAAATCTGCGAAGACAGATTTGGGGCGCTGAGATTCCGACGAATCCTTGCCTCGTCGCATCGGCTCAAGCCAGAGCCGTCAGCCATTTTGAACCCTGTGCTTCGGACACTGGTGTACGTTTGCTGCGTGTCATCGTCACCCCCAACATCCTACCGTCTGTCGGGGATGAGTGGGTGCGACCGCTTCGTCTCCAATTACGTTGCGGTTTGCTGAGGGAGCGGTGAAGGTGCGCCTCTGGAGGGCGCCGTTGTACAGTTTGGCGGGAAGAGCACCCTTGCCCACTGTACATGCTTCGGATATCGACTGGAGAGCGAGATTCTGGCTTCGACCGGATTTCGTCATAGAGACATTGAGGAGTGTCCGATCATTTGCTGGCAGAGCAGTGAGTCACTTGACTTTATATAAGATATATATAGAGTGCACTCTTAATGGCCATTTGCTGTACCGTATTACTATTACCTGTGTGTGATTTATAATACAAATTTGTTCATTTATAATTATAATCATTGGTGTGGTTTCACTATTGATTTTCAACACAGGGTAATATATTTTTCTGCCGGGGTTCCTCTCGGGGTTCGGAGGTTACCGAGACCAGGAGATTGTAGAGGACTCTGTAACAATGGTCCCAGGAAACGCAGTCCCATGCTGGCAGAACTTAACAAAAAGGGAGTCTCAAATCTTGGGTTGTCATTCTCAGCATGAAGGGGTCAGCAAAACCCAGCAACCCACAAGCCCAGGCCACGTGCCAAACATTCAGAATGACTCTAGCTGCCACGTTTGCAGCCATCTGCCTCACCAAAGCTACAGTGCATGGCTCAGTTCTCACTCCCATCAAAGGGGTTGTATTTGGTGCGGTCCTCGGCCCCACAACCCTTGATCTTTCTCGTCCTTAATGGCCGGAACTTTGCAAGAGGGATTTTGTCAAAGCTCTGGCTTTCCCTCCTGTCAGCATGGGGTCAACAAGTCCCACCAAGCTGCAAGGCCAGACTGCGTCACAAACACATGTTGGACGGCATAATATCCGATGTCTCGTGTGCAGCTCATCCCATTGAAGCTACCATTTTCAGCTCTATCTTTGAAACTGATGTATTTAACATGGCCCTCTGTCCTTTCCATCCCTGATGAGAGGGAGGCAGCAAATAATTCCGACCCCTCACCGCCATCTTCGGTGTGTCCCTCGTGCATGGAAAAATGGTGGAATTCTGCAGGAGTGATGTGGCGCCATTCTTCCATGACAAAGTCGATCAACTCACACCTATTTGATGGAGGTGGAAAAAGCTGTCTCAGGCATCATTTCAGAATATCCCATAAATGCTCAATGGGGTTTAGATCTGGTGACTGACAAGGCCATGACATGTGGCTAGTGTCATGCTCATCAAAACATTGGGTGACCGTAAGTGCTCTGTGGCTGGAAGCTTTGTCATCCTGGTAGACACTCCTCTTGGCAAGAAAGAAATGCTGCAACACGGGGGGAAGATGATCACTCAGTACCATTAAGTAGCAATATTGGCATTGACCTTGCCTTCTAAGGGAATGACTACACCAAAACCATGCCAGGAAAGTGCGCCCTACAACATTACACAACCACCAGAACCCTTCACTGTTGGAACCAAGCACTCAGGGTTGTTGAGTTTTTTTTAGGTTGGTGCCTTACGTGCACTCGTCCATTTATCGAGAACATGGTGAAGGATGATTCATCTGAGCATATCACATTTCTCCACTGCTCAGTAGTCCATTACCTGTGTTCTTTGCACCACTGGACTGGCAAGTGTGTATGATGAGCGGTTTGTGGACTGCAACCCGACTGTGCTATCCCGCTCTGTGGATTTCTTGGCAGAACGTTTTTGAAGAAAATAGCCACGCATGCCCATGTTGAAATTTACAGCCAATTGATCTGTAGTTCCTCGCCTGCTTTGCCTTACACTTAAAATTAATGCACGGATATCACGATCCTGGAATATGCCCTTTTGCCCACTGCTGCCCTTTACTGATGATGTCTTTCCCTCTGAATTCCATGCTGACATCACTTTAGAAACCGTTGCTCAAGAAACATGAGAAAGTTGAGCTGTCTTCGTCACTGAAGCTCCTGCCAAACATGCCGCAACAATCATCCCTCTTTCAAAGACACTGAAGTCTGCTCTTGCAGCCATGCTAGCTATAATTATAGGCAACCAGGTTTGTGCAGCATTTTTATACATGACCCTAAGCATGTTAGGATGTTATTTGCTTAAGTAACACATGGACCACACCTGTTTGGAAGCCATTGCTTTCAATTTACTTGGCCGGTTCACCAGGAAAAATCACAGAACCATTGGAAATCGTCCATAAATGAAATTTTATGTAAAAAAACCCCGTAAACACGTCCGAAAAAACAAAAAATAAACCTCAATCAATATCTAGCATTTGAAAATTGGAATTTCTAGAACTGTAAAACTGTGAAATAAAAAATCTCAATGAAAATTTATGTAAATACTAAATATGTCCATAAAATAAATAAATAAAACATAAACTTTAAAAGGTTATCCAGCAGCGGGTCGGTGATGCTTGCCTCCAATCATAAAGCTTCTATTTATTATGTACCTGCATGCCTTATGAAGCATGGTGTGTTATTGCTTACTAGCCGAAACCCGTGGAACATCCACGGAAGGGAGAATGTGGTGTATGGATAGAGTGTACCATTATGGATGGCATAGGGCATTTCCTTGTCCGAGTAAGAGTTAGGAAGTATGGCTGTACGTGATAAACAAAGAGCGCGGTTGGAAGAAATTATGGTAAACCCACCTGATGAGGTTAGCGAACACCGCGATCGACGACACCAGCACAAATGCATGCTCTGGATTGTCCACTCAGTGGACGGCTTGCTTTCGCCTTCGCCTGTCCAATCAGCAGACGGCTTGCTTCGCCTTCACCCAGCAGACGCCAATACGATGGCATCGTATCGGCAGTTAATTGGATGCTTTTGGGCCCCAAAGTCGACTAATTCAGATTTTTCGAGTATGGCTGTATGTGATAAACAAAGAGCGCGGTTGGAAGAAATTATGGTAAACCCACCTGATGAGGTTAGCGTACACCGCGATTGACGACACCGGCACAAATGCATGCTCAGGATTGTCCACTCAGTGGACGGCTTGCTGTCGCCTTCGACTGTCCAATCAGCGGACGGCTTGCTTCGCCTTCACCTAGTAGACGCCAATAAGATGGCGTCGTATCGGCAGTTAATCGGATGCTTTTGGGCCCCAACATCGGCTAATTCAGATTTTTTGAGTATGGCTGTACATGATAAACAAAGAGTGCGGTTCGTAGATCGTAAATCCATTCGTGGCGTGGGCATCGGGTCACTGGGTGCGGCGTAATAGGGATAACAAAGTCTAGTCCTCATGCTATTATTATATAGATTGCTTACATAATGTGTAAGCATACCCCACTAATATATATATATATATATATATATATTGTTACGTGGTCCTCCCAGTGACTACCTGGTCTCGGTGACCCCCGGACCGTGAGAGGAACTCCGCCAGAAAGATTTATTATGTATGCGCTTTCGTAACGCAGTCAATATGAATTCCAACCAAGAAAAAACCCCACACCAAGGATCCGGAATAATCAATGATATATTCCCCGAGCAATCAACCATCAACAATCCACAATCAACAATCAATCCCCGAGATGATTAAGATGGCCATCTTACATACGTGTGTCCCCTTTCCCCACTCCCGACCCCTTGGGTACTCACGACCCCTTTGGTCTCTGTCCCACACAATGTCTCTGGGCCCCTCCTGACCAAGATGATGGTCGGCTTCGCCGCACACGGGCGGTTGAACGAACCCCGGGCGGACGTGCTTCCACCGGGCACGTACCGTACCGGGAACCACGGCTGCAGCACACCCCTCCTGGCCAAACGAAGCGGGCAAAGCAAGCGCCGCTTGCAACGCGCGCGAGGCCCCAAAGTGCGACCCGTACGCGTCCTTGTAGACGGTGCGGCGAACTGTGCCGGACGCTGGGTCCGTGCACGGATCCACGGCAACTTGACATGTCAAAAGGGTAGTTACACATCCTGGTAACTCCTCTCGCCAGACGGGCTTGGGAACGCAGCTTTTCCACGCTGCTCAATCTCGATCCCCACTCTCCTCAGAGCTGGGCGAGGAAGAAGAAGAATCGTCGCTTCTCCCGGACCTCGTGTCTTTTTTCTTCCGTTTCCGGTCTCCTTTTTCCCAGAAGGGCTCCTGACCCTTTAATCACAACAACCCTTAATCGACTACACATTGATAAGCAAGGACCTGAATAGTAATTCACATAACTTCACATAAATATGTAACACTCCCTCCCCCCCTTCAAGAAAGAAAGTTTGAACCCAGCGAAAACTTTCTTTGCCGGCCAACTTGGATAAACAAAACAGATAACTCACCCCCCCCCCCCCCCAACTCATCAGTTCCCCCCGGGCACAGTCATCACTTAAAAATAAAGCAACAAAATTTCACACCATCCCCGAGATTAATTCCCTCTGGACCAAGCGTCAACCACTTCTAGTTTCTCTTGACTGACGGTTAAGAGGTGGTGACCAAAGCCCCCAAATTTAAACCTCTCTATAGCACTTTTTCGGGAGGCCCAGCGGAGTATTCCCTACATGGACGCCTTAAGGAATGTGGAGTTCACGGTTAGTCCGGGGAGGAAAGTTCATTACATGGACGCCTTTAAGAACGGGGAGTTCACGGTTAGTCCGTGCAGGAAAGTTCACTACCTGGACGCCTTTAAGAACGTGGCGTTCACGGTTAGTCCGTGTAGGAGCCCCGGCTCGGCGGCTCCCCCGTATATATAGTGCTTCAACTTCTCCAGACTCCTAACAGTTACGGTGGGACCACTTGTCCCAGCCGTTACCTGACTGGCGGTCTCCTTCTCGGCCAATGCTCTGACATTCATTTTTTCGGGAGGTGCCGTAACTCTGGGAGCCTCCATAGTAATATCGGCTGCTGCCAACCCCAAAACTACTGCCAAGTTGTCCTCTTCTGTAGACCTCTCGACGCCTACGAAATGCCTTCCCTACTGTTATGGTCCGACCCTCCAAATCCTTACCATTCCAATTCTTCTCTGCCTCCCTGGCGTCTCTTGTGCTTGCAAACGTGACAAAGCCGAACCCTCTTGACCGTTGCGTTTCCCTGTCTTTTACCACCCGCACTTCCACCAGCGGCCCATATCTGTTGAAGACAGAGGTCAGAACTTCTTCCTCTGTGTTGAAGTTCAGTCCCCCTAAAAAGAACTTGGAACTTTTGTCGCCATCCCGAGCTGGTGGGGTGTTATTTTCCCTGCTGTGCTCTTTACCAACCCTCGGGTTACCATAAATTTGCCCCCCGGCCAAATCATTCCCAATAATCACAGATACTCCCTCTACAGGAAGCGTGGCTTGTAAACCGATGGTGACCGGTCCTGACACCAAATCGGATTCCAAATGGATGACATGAAGTGGGGCACTAACACAGCCACCGATCCCTTGTAACCGAACACTATCACCCGTTGCGGTACTCTTTGACAATGGCAAAATGCCTTCAAGCATTAAGGATTGATGGGCTCCTGTGTCCCTCAAAACCCTAACCGGTCTTGGATTAGTCAAGTCTCCCTTGAGTGAGACCAACCCCTCATAAATAAATGGTCGGTAACTCTTCTGTGGGCGATTTCTTACGCTTGCCATCGCATTCGGAGTGGTAATAGTCGGACTCTGCTCTGGGTCTTCCCTTTTCATGCGGTAACAACTGGACATCAAGTGTCCAGGTTTCTTGCAAAAAGCGCAAGTAGGCCCGGAGGAAAAACTCGTGGTCTGCCTCGGGCCCCCCGAAATATAAGTTTGTCTTGGGCCCGCAGCCCTCTGATTTCGAACAGGTGGGGTATCCGTGTTGTCCCCATAATCCTCTCGAGGCCGCCGCCATGTATTGTCGTTCTCCGCACCTGCTGTTCCCCACCTCCCCTGCGGAGATCTAGGCGAGGAGTTAGGTTCGTGGACCCCTATCCGGTGTGTTAAGGCATAATCATCATCTGCCATGGTGGCTGCGTCCCACAACTTCGGTACTTTCTTTTCCTGCAGGTACACTTTGATGTCCTCGTGGACACACTGTTGAAATTCCTCCACCAGGATCAAGTCACGCAATGTTTCGAAGTCTTTCCCGACTCCTTTTGACTCACACCACCGATCAAACATGTTGTCTTTCACTCTGGCAAACTCCACATGGGTCTCACTCTCCCTCTTCCTGGCATTCCTGAATTTTTGCCGGTAAGCTTCCGGAACCAACTCATCGGCTTTGAGGATGTGCTTCTTCAATACCTCATATTCTGCACATTGGTCCATTGGTAGCGCCGAATAAATCTCTTGAGCTTTTCCCACCAGCACACTTTGTACTAGTATGGTCCAGGCCTCCTCCGGCCAGTTTAACTGTCGAGCCACTTTCTCAAAGTGCGGAAAAAAATTAGCGACTTCCTTTTCACTGAAGGGTGGAACCAGCCTCACATGTCTGCCCACATCCCAGGTGTTCTGGCTAGGTGTCGACACCGTCAGCAAGGGTGGTACCTCTCCCCGTTCTCTCATTAACTCCAGCTCCTTGAATTTAATTTCTTGCTGAAGCGCCATGTCACGTTCCTTCAATTCCCTTTCCGCTTTTCTCTCCTCTGCTTCGAGTTCCCTTGCAGCTCTCCTCTCCTCTGCTTCTGCTTTCCTTTCCTCTGTTTTCATCCTTTCTAACCTTCCCTGGAGTTCTCGTTCCACTCTCCTTTCTTCTTCTGCTCTTTCCTTTTCTGCTTTCCTTTCTTCTTCTGCTAACCTTTCCTGGAGTTCTCGTTCCACTCTCCTTTCCTCTGCTTGTTTCTCTTCTCTCCTCTCTTCTGCTTTCCTTTCTTCTTCTTTTAACCTTTCCTGGAGTTCTCGTTCCACTCTCCTTTCCTCTGCTTGTTTCTCTTCTCTCCTCTCTTCTGCTTTCCTTTCTTCTTCTTTGATCCGTTCCTGGCTCCGTAATTGCAACTCCAGTTTCCGGAGCTCAACGTCTTCTGGTTCTTCGGGTAGCCACTGCCAGGCTAACTCATCCCATGTTCCTAATCCCACCATATATTGTATCACCGTGGTCTGCAACTCTGCCTTCCTCACATTAGTTCGGACCTCCAAGTTAAAATGTTTGGCCAATTTCAAGAGGTCCGACTTTAGTAACGCTCGGAACTGTGCCTCACTCGGTGTTACCGCAAAGTTCTGTGCCACAAACGCCATGGTGACTATCGTTAACACCTGTTAACCTTCACCCAAGACTTTACCCCAATTTCCCCAAAAATTTACCAATTAATACTTAATTAATAAATTTTAATTAATAAAAATATTATTTTATTATTTTATACAATTTTAGATCCCGGACGTAGACCCAATTGCGAATCCGCAAATCGTAATTTGGACGAGCCCCCAATTCTGTTACGTGGTCCTCCCAGTGACTACCTGGTCTCGGTGACCCCCGGACCGTGAGAGGAACTCCGCCAGAAAGATTTATTATGTATGCGCTTTCGTAACGCAATCAATATGAATTCCAACCAAGAAAAAACCCCACACCAAGGATCCGGAATAATCAATGATATATTCCCCGAGCAATCAACCATCAACAATCCACAATCAACAATCCACAATCAACAATCAATCCCCGAGATGATTAAGATGGCCATCTTACATACGTGTGTCCCCTTTCCCCACTCCCGACCCCTTGGGTACTCACGACCCCTTTGGTCTCTGTCCCTCACAATGTCTCTGGGCCCCTCCTGACCAAGATGATGGTCGGCTTCGCCGCACACGGGCGGTTGAACGAACCCCGGGCGGACGTGCTTCCACCGGGAACGTACCGTACCGGGAACCACGGCTGCAGCACACCCCTCCTGGCCAAGCGAAGCGGGCAAAGCAAGCGCCGCTTGCAACGCGCGCGAGGCCCCAAAGTGCGACCCGTACGCGTCCTTGTAGACGGTGCGGCGAACTGTGCCGGACGCTGGGTCCGTGCACGGACCCACGGCAACTTGACGTGTCAAAAGGGTAGTTACACATCCCGGTAACTCCTCTCGCCAGACGGGCTTGGGAACGCAGCTTTTCCACGATGCTCAATCTCGATCCCCACTCTCCTCGGAGCTGGGCGAGGAAGAAGAAGAATCGTCGCTTCTCCCGGACCTCGTGTCTTTTTTCTTCCGTTTCCGGTCTCCTTTTTCCCAGAAGGGCTCCTGACCCTTTAATCACAACAACCCTTAATCGACGACACATTGATAAGCAAGGACCTGAATAGTAATTCACATACCTTCACATAAATATGTAACAATATATATATATATATATATAACTCTTATAAGATGTTGCCAACTATAAGCCAATGTTGCATTGCGCCATGGCACAAATTATTTCCACCCTTTCGTGGATTATATAGTCAATCTGATTATCACTGTAATAGTCCTTCATTTTGCCTTTGACATACAAATCATTTCAAGCAAATGTCATGCCACTCATGCGTCACTTGTGGTATACACGTGAAATTTTATTTTCATCAAGTGATGCATAAGACATAATGTGACCAACTTCAATGAGAATATTAAAATGTAGTATATTTTCCAGCTGAATCCATCGAGAATTGTTTTTCAATCACACTGAATGTGTTTTCATGCCAGCAGCCACTTATTAGCTGCTGGCACAATCTGCCACTTTCATCACCAAACCACCAGTTGTCACTTTACATTTGTGACTTTACATGTGTAACTTTACATTTGCATATATTTTGGAAAACGCAATCTAATGAGTAAATGACCCCAAAGAGTGAACCTTGAGGATTATCTTTATCTCTCTGTGAGGTAATTCATAGTTGCATGAGCAAAAGTCGAAAAGTTCATTGGAAGTTTCATAAAAATAATGTTAATGGGTTTATGTATACGTATATGTATAGATATATATATGTATTGATATATGTATAGATGTATAGATATGTATACGTATATTGTTGACTTTGGCCACAAATTACTTTGCAGCTTTTGGCTCATTTTTACCATGATCTTCCCATGTTAAATCTTATTTATGTATTCGTATGTGGCCAGTGGCTGTCTGGCTGCATCATTTTCTGGGTGTGCAGCAGTAACACTGATGCAGTGCCCCCTTACCTGCTAGCTGGTGCTCATTTTGCCAACCTCGGAAGGATGACAGGCTGAGTCGACCCACTTGGTGTTCATTCAGTGGCACGAAGGTGCTTGAACTCAAGAACCCTAGGATCTTAAGCCAGCCACCTTAACCGTTAAGCAACCACCAGGCTTCCATGTTGAATGAGCACCCACTATTATGGTACTTCTTTACTATTACTACTTCTTTAGAGGCCCAAATTATTCCCACTTTCTTGTGGGATCAGACGGGAAGGTTTTTGGCCTATGTCTGTCACCAACAGGCTGGCCAAACATGGCATTTGACTGAAGGTGGCAGAAATTAGAAAGTTCATCAAGGTTCTGGCGATAACCCACCTAGCCTTCAAGAAAGGCACCGTGGGTTATTTAACGTCCACAACCTTATGCTAGCGGACAGAACATCCAGCTTAACATCCTTTCAAGGTGCAGTGATGCAACTCCTAGCTAGGAAGCACCAATCTGACAATTTATACTCGGATCGGGAATCGAACCCAAACTCAGCAGCTTAAAATCAGGTACGCTACCTCTGCACCATGCTGTAAAAACGTTGAATGAACGCAAATTCTCAGTTACAGATTGGAATCCCATCTTTTTTTTTTCATACAAATGGAGGAAGTCATTAGGTGTAATTATAGAGACTCCATGAAATAAATTTGATCACATTAGCCGCTGGTGAAACGAGAAAATCGTCCTCGTACACTGATGCAATGCATTTGAATGTGTGGCTTCGATGCCAAGAAAACGTCGCGGGCGGCACGGCCTAATATAAATGGTAATTAGGGGCCAAAGTGTTCAAACGGCCTGATGGAGTTTTCTCATTAATGCCGCCCGCAACCCGCGTGTGATCGCGCACGCCGAATGGATTTCGGGTCCGCGCGATCGTCCGAAGGGAGTCCGGTATTGTCGCCGCCTCGTGGCAGCTCGTACGTGCAACGTAAACTGATTCTGGACACAATTTTTTTTTTCCCCCTTTTTCCACTGGGCACATTTTGGCCCTGGACTGCCGAAAGCTGGCCAAGGTTAAAAAAAAAAAACTTTTTTTTAAATGCTTTGGTCTTTAACCCGGCAGCATTACATTCCGGTGCAAGGGAACCGGTCCGGGTAAATGTGCAATTTGATTCTTCCGCTTCACTTCCTTAGAATAATCGAACTCGTGGGCATGCACAGTTCATCGACATTTGGGGGTTGACACCATGTTGTTACAGCACCAATCAAAGAGCCAACTAGCTATTAACATCAAGGAGCAATGGATTTTCTGGGGAAATCCACCGAGTAGACACGATCACATGGTGCGCTTTACTGAATTTTGTCCTCTGAATAGCGATGTTATTATGGTGGTGGATGAAATCCTTGTGTCTTTATCTGGTCAGAAGGTTCTCCAGTCTATTGAATAGGGATACTTCCAAAAGCTGCACTACAACTGATATTCTTAACAGTCTCCAAGGTTCACCATATGTTATATGATCGACAAAAACATACAGGTGGCATCCATGCCATTTTAGATAATTTACATGGACCTCATCTATTTAATTAATAGAATGGAGAAATACTCACAGTATGTGTAAGGTGGGGGCAAGATGGCCCCCTCTTATGTGTACATCCTGTTTGTTATACTCAATATTTTTTATTTGACATTGTCCATGCTACAGTACCATCAGCCAGTGAGCCCTCTGGTGCGGAGGTTAAATATACGGAACATCTAGCAAGGACCAAGGAGGATCTGTGTAATATGTATACATACATATATATATATATATATATATATATATATATATATATATATACATACATATATATATATATATACACAACCAGTCAAAAGTTTAAGTACACTTTTAGGTGTTAACTACACCAGTAAAGCACCTAAACTTTTGGCTGGTAGAGTATATACATATATATATTTATTTATTTATATATATATATATATATATATATATATATATATATATATATATATATATATATATATATATATATATATTATTATTATATACAGACTTGGCATTTAATATGGAATTTTTTTTTTTTCTTGCCTTGGGTTTACTTTCTGAACTCAGTATATCAATCTGGTGAGTTTCTTTTACCCTTCGGTGATGTCTTTGTTGAAAGAACCATGTCACTGATTGTCTTTCGCCGCAAGAAGTCAATAACAGGATTATATCACAGGTGGCATGACAAAATGTAAGGACAGGTACATTTGACGATTGGCTTCACAATCGGGTATATAAGGGTTGTTGCG
>NC_136264.1:153877394-153882394 GCF_964187855.1 Myxine glutinosa | reverse complement strand
GAGGGTCCTGGAGCGGGCTCGTCCCTCCGGTCGTAGAGGAGGAGCCGGGCGCGGTGCACGAACCACATGGCCGCTCGTCGGTGCCAAAACTCCGGCAGCGCGATCGAAACCGCCGTGTTCGTTTGTAGCCCCCGCATCCGTTCGGGGGTAGTCGAGGTCACCAGTTTAGGGGTCGCCAGTTTAGGAGTCGTGCAGCCCCCGAATCTGTTCGGGGGTAGTCGAGGTCACCAGTTTAGGAGTCGTGGACGGCGAGAGAACGAGGCCATTGGTGGAGTTCAAAGCATGTTTATTCGTACAGAACCCAGCACACTCTGTGAAGCCCGTTTATCGGGCAGCAATATATATACACATCATGCCGGAGCGTTTGCCCGGGACAGGCAAGAGCGAGCGTGCCGGGCGTCCTGGGCGAGCCCTGGAAAGGCGAGTCTGGACATGCCCGGGCGTCCTGGGCGAGCCCGGGAAAGACGAGACCGGGCGTGCCCGGGCGGCTCGGGCGAGCCTGGGAACGGCGAGTCCGGGCATGCCCGGGAGAGGCGCGTCTGGGCCTGTCCGGGCGGCCTGGACGAGTCCGGCCTGGTGATCGCTCCCTGCTGCGTTCTCGGTAGGTGCAAGGCGATTGTGTATACCCAGCGGCAACCGCTACATATATATATATATATATATATATATATATATATATATATATATATATAATATTATATATATATATATTATATATATATATATATATATATATATATACATGTATACAGCATGGTATTAGCAATAACCATTGAAAAATCCATGTTTAAAAAACATGCATGCCAAAGGGAAAAAGTGAGTGTCACAAAACATGTCACAAAAGTATACAAACTATTAAAAAAATACTCACTCGGAAATATCTAAAGGTAAGGGTTAACAATGGCAAGAGGTTTTGTTGCAAGTTTGGATTTGAGGCGGAGTATTCATTCTCGCCAGGCCAGACTGGGCCGCACACACAATGAGGCAAGAGTAGAGAGGGTCAGCTTTTATATCTTGGTATTTATATGGATATATGTTTTACCATTGTAGGACAATAGCATTTTTATGTCTGCCCCCCTCCCCCCACCCCCATATTTGGGTAAGCATTAGTATTGGAACAGATGACTGGCAGGTGTTTCTTGTTGCTCAGGTGTTTCTTGTTGCATTGATTGTTCACGTTTAAAAGAGGTGTGAATATCTAA
Organism: Myxine glutinosa; assembly: GCF_964187855.1. Classification (NCBI taxonomy): domain Eukaryota; kingdom Metazoa; phylum Chordata; class Myxini; order Myxiniformes; family Myxinidae; genus Myxine; species Myxine glutinosa. The sequence goes on along the minus strand of NC_136264.1, from coordinate 153,881,192 downwards.
TCTTGGTTTTAGCCTTTGCTTTTTCCTTGGAAGTCTGCCTTTGGAGTCCGTAGGCCGAAAGACCAGAGAACAGTCTATGAAAGAAAAACAACCAATATGGAAGCTGAAAGAACAGAATAATTCAATTAGAACCATAGCACAAAAATTGCGAAAAGCAAATACAACAATTTGGAATATCTTGAAAAAGAAAGAAACCACTATTGTGCTTAGCAATAAACAACGGCCAGGTCAGCCAAGGAAAACAATTACAGTTGATGACAGAAAAAACATCAGAGCTGTGAAGAAAAACCCCAAAACAACTGTCAGTGACATCACCAACAACCTCCAGAGTGCAGGAGTGAAAGTATCACAATCGACGATTTGCAGAAGACTTTGACAGCAGAATTACAAAGGCTACACCGGAAGATGCAAACCTCTCATCAGCACCACAAATAGAAAGGCCAGATTAGGATTTGCCAAGAAGTACAGAGGTGAGTCAGTAGAGTTCTGGAACAAAGTTGTATGGACAGATGAGACCATCGGTGTAGTTTGACTTCTCTATTTGAAGGGGCAAGGGCTTAATATTAATAATGGGTAGCTAGGTCTGACTTACAAAATTACCGTTTGTTAGTGTAGTTGCAGGGTACATGAAATCACAAGTACAGTTTACGTTCATTATTGTTACTCACGTTTAAATACGGGATGTTTTTATCTTAATTGTAAACTTCTGAAAAAAATGAAGGTGGGGCATTTCCCCCCCCCCCCCCCTCCCGCACCCTCCAAACTCCGCCGGTGGATGAGACCAAGATAAGCCTTTACCAAAGCGATGAAAAGGTGAAAGTGTGGAGAAAGGAAGGAACTACACTTGATCCAAAGCATACCACCTCATCTGTGAAGAATGGTGGAGGCAGTATCATGGCTTGGGCTTGCATGATTGCCTCTGGAACTGCCTCAATCATCTTTTTGATGATGCAACTAATGATGTCAGCAGCAGAAGAATGAATTTGAATGTGTACAGAAACATTTTGTCTGCCTATGCACAAGAAAATGCCTCCAACCTCATTGGGCAGCGCTTCACCATTCAGCAAAACACAACGACCAAAACACAATTCCAATGCAACCAAGGAGTATGTGTGTGTGTGTGTACATATATATATATATATATATATATATATATATATATATATATATATATATATATATATATATATATATATATATATATATACATATATATATACAGACTTGGCATTTAATATGGAATATTTTTTTTTTCTTGACTTGGGTTTCCTTTCTGAACTCAGTATATCAATCTGGTGAGTTTATTTTACCCTTCGGTGATGTCATTGTTGAAAGAACCATGTCACTGATTGTATTTCGCAGCAAGAAGTCAATAACAGGATTATATCACAGGTGGGGTGACAAAATGTAAGGACAGGTACATTTGACGATTGCCTTCACAATCAGGTATATCAGGGTTGTTGCGTTCTGTATTAGTGGAAAACAACTGCTGCACATCTACAAAAGTTATTGCCGCTTCCTCTGGAGATGGTCCGTCAACTCGACAATGCTGTTTGTCATGGAGTGGTGGCTTTACGAAATTACTGCATGAAACAGCGTGCTATTGCTCGGCAGTATGGCATCACTCAAGGTTAGGTGTCAAAGATCCCAAAACGAAATGCTCAGAGAGGTGTCCCTACTCCAATATCGAGGCTGGGACGTCCCCGCAGAACCACAAGGAGGGATGATCGCCAGCTGCCAGTTAGTCCGCAATGGCGGTACCAAGTCAGCTAATCGGCTTAGGGCTGAGTGACAGCAACTGACATGTGCCTGTATCCAGAAGGCTAGTCAACCAACGACTGGTTCAAGCAGGCTATCGTGCCAGGCGTCCCCTGAGAAAGCCACGCCTGACCAGACAACACCGCCAGCGCCGATTGCAGTGGGCCAGAGAGCACCGTCAATGGCAGCCAGGACACTGGAATCACGTGATCTTCAGTGACGAGTCTTGATTTCTGGTCTATCGTCAAGATGGCCATGTCCAAGTGCGCAGACAAGTGCATGAAGCCTACAACGAAGATTGTATAGTGCGAAGAGTCCAAGCTGGAGGTGGTGGCGTGACCGTTTTGGCTGCTTTTCATGCAGGGGGCAAAACTGACCTGGTTGTTCTGAATGGAAACCTGAACCAGTTCAAGTACAGGGCCATTCTGGAAGAAACATTGCTTCCATTTGCTCGTGCAGCCTTTCGAGGAAACTTTGTCTTCCAAGATGACAATGCACGGCCTCATCGTGCTCGCATGATCCAACGCTTTCTTGCTGACCGTGTTGTAGAGCATATGGAGTGGCCTGCCATGTCCCCGGATATGAATCCGATAGAGAACTTGTGGGCAGAATTAACGCGTCAAATCGACAACTTGGACCAGCAGCCGACCTCTGTGCGTGAATTGCAGCAGGCTATTGTCACTGCATGGCAAGCGATTCCTGTCCAAACCTTGGCAAATCTCGTGAACAGCATGCCTCAATGTGTACGTGCTCTCCTGAATGCTCGTGGGGTTTACATGACGTACTGAACTGTAATTTTACTGTCCGTAATCCCAGTCGTAATTTAACTTTTGTTTTTGTTAAAAAAAATTTTGGCTAATGTGCAAAATAAAGAGATACTTCTGGAAAACGTACAGAAGTTTAACACAGTACTGTCTGTGAATTGAGTTCGATATCAGTTTACATCACTTTCAAGGATCAATTTATTTGCCTCGAAATGTCAAATGTGGTTTTTGTTTCTTTTAAAGGTCACATTAACAAAATCTAGAATAATTTCAACATAATTCCAATGAACTTTTGGTTCTAAGTCAACTTGAAAAGTAAGTTCACCCCCACAAAAAAAATATTCCATATTAAATGCCAAGTCTATATATATATATTCATTATTCGTAACCAGATCTGGTCTCAGTGGACCATGGTCACACTGTCCTTCTGGTTTGAATGGAGGGTGCATATACTGCCCCACCTTTATCACTGCATCTTACTCTATTTATCACTGCTACCTGAATTTGCCATGATGGTATATGTTAATGAACATTGGCAACAAATTAGTAGCAGATATTATAATAATTATAACGCATGACCTTTTAAAGACAATCCCTGAAGGCAAAGAGAAAGCCCCTGACAGGTCATGAATGTTTCATCGCTGTGCATTAACAACATGTTTCCAGCATAACGGAGAGAATTAGTTGATTTGTTTGGCATTCACATCTGAACCCACAGCTCATGATGTGGGTGAACCAATGTCCAGATCCCACATACTGTTCGTTGTCTACTAATGTCATTGCAATGCATGTAAAACTACTCCGATGTCTCCTAACTGGTTTGTCCTATGTGATTTATGTACAAGCTCCTCTAAGAGTGTTACCTCGTTGGAAAAAAATAACGTAAAGTAAACTGATTACAAGTTAACGCTCCAATGTAGGGTGTAGGCAAAGCATTCCTCATTTAGGGCAGGAATTTTGAAATCGGTCAGGAGCCCACTTTCTGAAAGAAAAAAAAATGTTTATTTAAAAACGGTCAAATCGTAGTTAACTTTTGGAATGTATCTACTTTGCACTTGAGATGTCAATGAATGGTATCGAGTAAAGACTGAGCAAACTGTGTGGTTGATGAGATCATCACCAGACCCGGTGCCTTAATTGTTCGAGCATCCGCTCTGAGTCTGGGAGGTCAATCGTTCGAACCTGACCCAGGGCAATTCAAATCAAAGACTTTTAAAATGATACATGCTGCAATTGCTTCCTTGCTTAATACTCAGCATTTAAAAAAAGATAGAGC
>NC_136264.1:153862394-153872394 GCF_964187855.1 Myxine glutinosa | reverse complement strand
GTGCCCCGCGGCCTACGAGCCTCCCTCGGGTGCCCCTCGCCCTCGGATGGCTACGTCCGCTTCGCATTAGGCCAGGAGCTTCTGGGATTTGAGCATCTGAAACATGGCTTGGGGTAGACAAACACACCATGGTGCACGCACTCGTTGTAATGCCATATAGAGGATGTCCTTTTACATCCGTATATGCTTACTTTATCCGTATATGTGTAATACCCTTTATAAATTCGCTTCTTTTACAATGCTCCCGGTCTATCTCTCCAATCGTGGTTTTAATTTTAATTATAGGTCCACATTTTAGCAGATTGAGGAAAGATAATATAATCTCCCTTTGTCGATGACTGCTTGACCATACATAGGCCCATAAGCCAGGCAACTTATTACCCGAGTTTGCAAAATTGTTCTACTTAATCTGTTGTGAGTGGCTTGAGACTCCTTTCACTTGGGCAGCAGCATCGCTCCCTGGTTCAGGTAGACTCCCTTTACTGATACATATAAGTATTTTTTATACTTTCCCTCGTGTAATAATCCGAGATATCTTCAAGGCATAAATGGCTTATACTTTATGCAGCAAGAAACATCCGATTAGGCACTTCCTTGCAGCGGGAAAAACATGCCTTACACATCAACTAAGTTGCTTATTATTACGCAAAATGTACGCCGTTATTACCCAGGAGAGGGTATTGCATTTGAGTCCGTTTGTCTGTCTGTTTATCTGTCTGTTTGTCTGTCTGTCTGTCTGTCTGTTTGTCCGCACAGAATAAATATGATTTTATCTGCAACCAATGGTCCGATTGACAGGAATTTTTCACCATTTGACAGGAAATTTTCATCATAGGTACAACACCTGTATAATTTTCTAATGATAATTATGACGTCAAAGGTGACGTGGTTCGGCCGCCATCTTGGAAAAACCGAAAACCTTTGCACCTCTTTATCTCCGAAAGCGCTGCATAGAAAAAATTGAGACATGGCTCATTGTAAATAACTCTCCATGGGGAATATAATATGTTATTGATGGTGTCATCGGTGCCTCCATTATGACGTCATAATTTGACAAGTACAAAACTTCATCCGATCAAGATGAAATTTCTTGAGCATAATCTCGGAATAAATTAGTGGAGAAAAAAATAATGATGATGTCATCGGTCACGTGGTTCGGCCGCCATATTTGTTTTAACACAAAAGCCTTAAAAACCACTGAAAATACATCCTGGCGAGGGTTCACAATCTCTGATTGCTTTTTCTTGTTATTTTTGTGCTCGACTTGCCTGATTAACACGGAGTCTGAGACCTAACTCTTTATATGTTGAGTACAGAATGGTAGGACCAACAGTCATTCACAATGACCTACCTGCTGTAACAATTGGAAAGGTGATAATAGTCAACCACAATGAGCGCACTAAGGAGACCATATCAGATTGGTCGTTGGACCTAAAGGTCGTTAATGGGTCAGCTGTTTTTTTTTAAAGACAATCCAGCAGGGACATGGCAGTTCCGAAGCCCTTGAGCATGCCTTCAAGAATATTAGAATCCAAATCCTTCATGTCACTACCTTAAACTGGATTTGAATCCACAACCGTTGTGATGTCAGTCCATTAGCTTCATCATCATGCCATGAGCATGCATACCATGCAGTGTATTTGTCTATCCTTTCACGTAATATGTATACAATGTCGTCCAAGACCTTCTGACCATGATTATTTAAAAAAAAAAAAAAAAACACTAAGGTGTGGTCAGTCAGGGTAGGAATTTGTTCAGGGTGATGGCGATAACTCATCTGTCTACTCTTTGGAAAAGACACGGTGGGATCCTTAACATCCACCAGCAACCAGCGCTGGCAGACGGAACCTTAGGCTTATCGTCTTTCCAATGGACAGCGTACATATTGATGCATCTACTGCCCTGCATGGGAAACACCAGGGTGGCAATTTATAACTGGGTCGTGTTTCGAACCTCGGATGGAGAGCTAAGAGGTCTACAGACAGAAAAAAAATTTGGATGTGATTATGTTGATTTTAAAAGTTATAAACAAAGAATTCAACGTAGTTTTTAATTCTAATAAATTTTTTGAGGTGTTACAGTTCAAAAAGCAAACCCGTCGGGTACCGCCTCTAAAAATCGCGATGGTTATGTCGTCATCTGTGTGACGTAATCTAAAGCACAGTTGTCCCACCACCCAACGGATAATGGTCGCACAATTCACTTCAGACTCGTCACAAAGTGAATTTGACATAGATTCTTCTGAACAAGAATCCTCTGATAGTCAAAATCATTATAAAAACTACCCACAGCAAAACTATCCTCGAGATGACGTGGTGCGTCATGTGGGTAATAAAATCGCCGTTTTTTGGGGGTGGAGACAATTGAATGTAAAAGAACATGAAAAAAACATTAATAAATTCCTTCCAAACAATGGTTAAGAACTTTGAATACGAACAATATTCAAAAAAAGAACAATGGTTAAGTGTTGAGTGAATCCATGTCTATTAATTAAACCAAACGTGATTTTCTGTGTCTGTGTCCCCTTAAGGTGAGCAAACATACCTCCATGGCCTAGGCTATCCTGCCAGCCCATATTCTGTATCGGTGCATTGCAAACAATTAAAAAGGCATTTCTCACCCTAATGCGAATACTGTATCTCATTCCGGTGTGTTTACCTACATCATCCGTGGTTTGAGGTTTGCCGTGATGCCTATGTGCTTGACCAGAGTGTCCAATCGGCTTAAAGCCCGATTCTATAAATGTGTCTAATCCGCCAAATCCGCCAAACCAACACATCTGCCAAAACCAACACATCCACCAAACCAACACACCCGACAAACCAACACATCCGCCAAACCAACACACCCGCCAAACCAACACATCCGCCAAAATAACACATCCGCCAAACCAACACATCCGCCAAACCAACACATCCGCCAAACCAACACATCCGCCAAATCAACACATCCGCCAAACCAACACATCCGCCAAACCAACACACCCGCCAAACCAACACATCCGCCAAACCAACACATCCGCCAAACCAACACATCCGCCAAACCAACACATCCGCCAAACCAACACATCCGCCAAACCAACACACCCGCCAAACCAACACACCCGCCAAACCAACACATCCACCAAACCAACACATCCGCCAAACCAACACATCCACCAAACCAACACATCCGCCAAACCAACACATCCGCCAAACCAACACATCTGCCAAACCAACACACCCGCCAAACCAACACATCCGCCAAACCAACACATCTGCCAAACCAACACATCCGCCAAACCAAAACATCCGCCAAACCAACACATCCACCAAACCAACACACCCGCCAAACCAACACACCCGCCAAACCAACCCATCCGCCAAACCAACCCATCCGCCAAACCAACACATCCGCCAAACCAACACATCCGCCAAACCAACACATCCGCCAAACCAACACATCCGCCAAACCAACACATCCGCCAAACCAACACACCCGCCAAACCAACAAATCCGCCAAACCAATACATCCGCCAAACCAAAACATCCACCAGACCAACACCTCTGCCAAACCAACACACCCGCCAAACCAACACATCCGCCAAACCAACACATCCGCCAAACCAACACACCCGCCAAACCAACACATCCGCCAAACCAACACATCCGCCAAACCAACACACCCGCCAAACCAAAACATCCGCCAAACCAACGCATCCGCCAAACCAACGCAACCACCAAACCAACGCATCCGCCAAACCAACGCACCCGCCAAACCAAAACACCCGCCAAACCAACACATCCGCTAAACCAACACATCCACCAAACCAACACATCCGCCAAACCAACACATCCGCCAAACCAACACATCCGCCAAACCAACACATCCGCCAGACCAACACATCCACCAGACCAACACATCCACCAAACCAACACATCCGCCAAACCAACACATCCGCCAAAACAATGCAACTGCCAAACCAACGCATCCGCTAAACCAACGCACCCGCCAAACCAAAACACCCGCCAAACCAACACATCCGCCAAACCAACACATCCGCCAAACCAACACATCCGCCAGACCAACACATCCGCCAGACCAACACATCTGCCAAACCAACACACCCGCCAAACCAACACATCTACCAAACCAACAGACCCGCCAAACCAACACATCCGCTAAACCAACACATCCACCAAACCAACACATCCGCCAGACCAACACATCCGCCAGACCAACACATCCGCCAGACCAACACATCCACCAAACCAACACATCCGCCAAACCAACACATCCGCCAAACCAACACAACCGCCAAACCAACGCATCCGCTAAACCAACGCACCCGCCAAACCAAAACACCCGCCAAACCAACACATCCGCCAAACCAACACATCCGCCAAACCAACACATCCGCCAGACCAACACATCCGCCAGACCAACACATCCGCCAAACCAACACACCCGCCAAACCAACACATCCACCAAACCAACACACCCGCCAAACGGATACATCCACCAAACTGGGAACCAAAGTGAATCAAACTGGGAACCAAAGGGTGATTTTATGCCATGAATACGCATTATATCTTCAAGTTAGAGACAATCTATTTGTAGTTTAATCCAATCAAATCAAAATTTAATCTAATGTTATTTGTTTTTTAATCTGCAAAATGTGAAAAGGGATCACCTAAACAGAAAGATTTCAAAACTACTCACCTCTGAGGATTGTCCATTGACTTCCCCTGAGCTATCCCATTCCTGAAACATTCTTCGTCGTTGAGTGAGCGTGTCCACACTGTATCTCAGATCTGCGGTACTCTAATATCCCTGCAAATCTCTGCATTATGAAAAGCTGTCTTGTTTTCACTTTGCCTTTGACGTGCATCACTCCCTCCGATCATTCCGCACTGATGAAGCCCACATTCCAACCCGACACCCAACGATCTCCACTTCAGGACTTAATCTCTCAGGATTCTCTTGGACTCGGAGGACCATCTCTTTCTCTTTCTCTCTCCCTCTCCCTGTCCCTCTCCCTCTCTCTCTCCCTCTCTCTCTCTCTCTGCCATCACCATCACTGGGCTAACCACTTTTGGCGGCCATTTATCCGAGTAGTGCAGCAACATTTCGTCCTCAGTCATGTGCCGCGTCCACCAAACAACCCACAAAGGCAGCTGCATGCTCAACCGTAGATGCCTAGTCAGGGCAGGAGTTAATGGAATTTAACCAGAGTGCTGGCGATAACTCACATACTCCGCGTCGTGATGCAAGTCCCTTGTTGCGAGATACCATGGTGACTATATATTCTCACTGGGAATCAAACCCAAACTCGACAAGTTCAAAGGTAGACTGGCTGTGCTCATGAGATCGGTGCTCGGCCAAAGCGAGGATGCTTTCAGTAATGGCGGTAACAAGTCTGTGTCACCCAAGAGTGTCAGGATAAACACTCAGTAGTCAGACACCAAGACGTCCAAGAATGCGCTTTTAAGCATCAGACCCCCTTGCCTTGATTAGTGTTGGATGCATCGCCTTTTATCGTGTCGATGTTTTGACTCAGAAGTTAACCGTTGTTGATGAATCGAAGAGCAGAGGTAAAGTCGATATGTCATAAAGGAATGTAAACTTTCAGGTTAAAAACGCTTCCAAACTGTCAACTGGGGAGGGGGGGGGGCGAGGGGATGTCGCAAACATTCTCCTTTACAGTGCTCCTCTTCATATTTACATTCAAGCGAAACCAAAAATTATACATATATCTTCTTACGGAGTAGATTACAGTTGTGAACCGAAAAATGTCTTTTAAACTGTATTGTCCGGTATGTTGCACATGCAGATCCTGATACTAAGTGGAACCATGGAGTCACAATTTGGTTTTCATTTTGTTATTAGATAAGGAATATCCCACATACAACAATAGCAATACCTCCTACTCCAACTCCAACTCCAACTCAACTCCAACTTCCGCGATGAAGCTAACTCCGAGGGCCTTTCACTCATTCACCACAGGCAGGTTGGTGGTCTTTCTGTTTTCTACCGACTCCTCTCTGGCCTTGCCCCCCCCCCCCCAGCTCTCTCTGGGCTCTGTCCCCCAAATATTCCTACAGGTCGCACAAGATCTGCCTGCAACCCTCTTATGGTTAAACTGCCAAAATCAAGACTCTCTGCTCACCTTCACTCTTTCATTCCTCTTTTCTCCCACCTCTGGAACAAACTCCCTCACTCTCTTCAATCCCACTCCTCCCTCCAGGTCTTTAAAACAGCTGTTCACCACCATCTCTTATATTCCCCATCCAAATCCTTGATCTTTTCTACCCCCGCTAATTTCACCCCAATTCCACTTTTTTGAAATTCCAACTTCTTTCCTGGAAGTCCCAGCTGTGTCCATGTGTTTTGTTTTTTTTACCACTCCCACCCCTCACCCCCCCCCCCTTCCCACGCCTCCTCCCCCCAAGCCCTCTCCCTCCCACAGATCTCCCGATGTCCCTGCTCTCTGCTGTTGTACTTGTGTGCTTCCACCTCTCTCCCCCCATCTTGTCTCCCGCTCCCTTTATTATGTCTTATGTGTCCGCTTGTTTTTTTGTCATTAATGTTAGCTCTTACATGAGCCTCGATCTTGTATACGACAACGACAATACGCATACACATATACAGAGTGGGCCAAAAGTCAATTTGACTCACAGTAGCTCAGCACTATACAACCAGACTCCACCAGCTTACATTGGTGGTGTCTGGTGTGTATAGTTTGCATGCTCCCACAACTCCAAGTACAATACCAGCAGTGTCGTCACTTTGTCAATATCAGAAAGGTCACCCATACTAGAGAGTTCATGGAGTAGGAACTCGATGAATAGATCAGTTCCCTCACCAACACACAATGGCAGGTTTGCCAAACCCCTTCAACTTGACTTCACATCCTTACCGAGATGACCACGTTATTTTCAGCAGAATAATTGTACATCGGACAACAACGAGGTGAGACTTGGCAAACCTTGTTTATTCAGAGAAAAAGGTCATGCAAAAAAAAATGGAATTATTAGACGAGTCGTTCCAAATTAATCTCGTTATCTCGTTTTTTTTGGGCCACACCGCATACATAGGCCTACTGTAGGCCTCAAACTGCAGCTGTCGGATATTGGTCCCGGAGAAGACAAACAAATTTTTAATGTTCAGAAATGTAAACTTCTGAAACAATTCGTTCATATGTAGTCGACATTTCCCGTGCAATGAAGCACATGTTTTATCACCTGTCGATGATGACAACAATTGAGTTTTCCAAGGTGTCACCTGCCCTGTCACCTGCTTCAATTGCGAGGCCCAAATGAAAAGGCAAAATATTAGAAATTGAAGGCTTTTCTATTTTAAACGATTTATATAAACATCCGTTAAATCATATCACATGCAAATCATCAAAATCGAAACAGTATTTGTAGAATTTCAATAAAAGCCACATCACTGTTCATATCGGTAAATATTATTCCATCGTGTTTGGAAAAACTGGAAAATTGGAAAAATTGGAAAAAAAATTGGAAAAACAATACAGCCTATTTTACTCCAGGGGGCCCCAGGATTACCCACCCAAAATTTCGTTGCAATCGGTTCAGCCGTTTTTGCGGTACCTGTGAACGGATGGACAGACAGACATTTGGTGAATTATAGTAAGATTGTTGTCCCTGTTCCCTCCTACCTGTTCCCTGTTCCCTACTACCCCCTCCCCTGTTGTCCCAGTACCGGCCCCATTACTTTTACCTCTCCGCACTACACTTTCCCCACCCCAGTAAAATTAAGTCTATAAACTGATAAGTTGGATTAATGTGATATTGATACAGCGCAGGCATAATGGACCAAATGTCCTACTCCATCAGAGTTCCTTAGATTTCCTTGTGTAAAGAGGAGGCAAATGGGGAGTTGGGTGAAATATATTGTGAGACGTTGAATGATAATTCGTTATTTATATACAACATACGTCTGTACGCCACGTCATGTCTCGTCATGTTGCGATACCGTGCGACCAAGCGCCTCATTCGTGACAATAAATCCAGCGAGTCGTGACGTCACAATTGCACCTGTGTTTGTCAGAGGGCGGCGCTCGCACTCCTTTGGTCTGCCTGCACAGTTGTTACTGGAACTCATAACATCGAATGTTTGTCAGTTTGCTAGCAAATACAACTTGGATATGATCAAAACTGATTCGAATTATTCGCTTTGGCTGCAAGCAGGTATCGGTATGTGTCAGGGGCTGCAAGCAGGTATCGGTATGTGTCCAGGGCTGCAAGCAGGTATCAGTATGTGTCAGGGGCTGCAAGCAGGTATCAGTATGTGTCAGGGGCTGCAAGCAGGTATCAGTATGTGTCAGGGGCTGCAAGCAGATATCGGTATGTGTCAGGGGCTGCAAGCACGTATCAGTATGTGTTAGGGGCTGCAAGCAGGTATCGGTATGTGTCAGGGGCTGCAAGCAGGTATCGGTATGTGTCAGGGGCTGCAAACAGGTATCGGTATGTGTCAGGGGCTGCAAGCAGGTATCGGTATGTGTCAGGGGCTGCAAGCAGGTATCGGTATGTGTCAGGGGCTGCAAACAGGTATCGGTATGTGTCAGGGGCTGCAAGCAGGTATCGGTATGTGTCAGGGGTGGTCCCACAATATCATGGTACTCACAATGTTGCGATTGAAAGGTAAACCGTCATCATTTTGTGCAGAGTGCGTTTGCTGATGCGTGCATTGCCTTTCGGGGCCATCTACATATTATGTACGGAAGGCGAGTACATTAAGATGCCAAATATCTAGGAGTGATATAAAATTGATTTCTGAATTTCTCAATAAATAATTCTAAATCCAGGAAAATTATGTTAAATCAGAACTATATGTATGATTGAAAGCACAACACATCGCTTTTCAAAATATCTAATTCGACAATGTCGAGGACGTCGTGACATCAGCATTGCACCTGAATCAATGCGATGACGTTCAGACGTCGCCGGTCACAGTTTCCTTAGTTACATGGGTAATACTGTTAATGCGTGGATAAGGTGAAATGAAGCACAAAGTGTGAAATTTAGGGTTGTCCTTGCCTGTTAATTTTAATTCTTAATTTCCTTAGTCTTTGATAAACTCACGAGCGTCAAAAGAAATACGATATATATGTCGATGAGCCCAACTAGACTGCACTATGGGCGTGGCCTATTTAGGGCTAGGGCGTGGTTTACCAGAATGGGGGCGTAGCTCGGGAAAGGTAACGGTTATGGAGGAACGACACGGCTTGCACGAGTGGTTAGGGTCGTTGGGGGGGAGGAGGAGAGGGGGTGCAGGGGGAGTTCATCGGGAAACATCGAGAATCGCGTCTCTAACTCTATGCTTCACATTTCCCTGCTTATTGGGAAGGCGGCAGATCTGCCCCATGGATCTTCGCTAGTGCTTCCTCTAACGAAACGATTCATCATCGGATCGCTGCCGATTCGGAGTCGATGTATCTGGAGGACTGTTGGGGCCGTTTTGTAGGGGAAGGACGTGGAGAGATGTCCGCAGGGCATTACCGTGGTGCGGACTGAATCCACATGTACATCAGGAAAGTTTGAGGATCGCACGCGTGTTAGAATCCGGGAGCAAATATATATATATTTTCCCAGCGAAGAACGAGCGATAAAAAGGAAGCATTGCAGTGCTGGATTAGACGAGGTGCCAAAGCGCTTCATCGTTTTTGAGACGCCATGGCTGTTGTGTTGTGCTCGCTACGTGAAAATACTCTCACCAAAAGTCCGAGTTCGGACGCTGCAGAAGGTGAGTTTCGGTAATTTAACCTCTTTTTTTTCTATCCCTCCAGGAAACATCAGCTGCCTCTTTAACCACCTCCTCCTCCTTTTTTCCCCCACTGTACTAGCCCCAGATCGGGAGAACGAACAGCCAGATATTTCGGATAGAAGTGAAGCGAGTATAATGGATTATACGAAGGACAACTGTCGTTAAAGGACAATTTGTACTTCGGTTTTGAAATGAGCAAGTAACCTAGTTTTTCAAAATGCACTCCTTG
>NC_136264.1:153834894-153857394 GCF_964187855.1 Myxine glutinosa | reverse complement strand
TGCAAATTTTGCATGTGGAAAAAGTAAGAACACCCCTACATTTATCACTACTTCAAATACCTAAAATTGGAATCGGGTGCACCAGCTCAGGTGCAAATGATGAGAACATCATTGGAGAGGATCTTGGAGGAACCTGTCTTATTTAAACCTCAAACATTTAGTTTGGTTTGCTCTTTGTTGTTGAAGTGTGCGGCGTCACCATGCCCAGATCAAAAGAGCTCTCTAAGGCCTTCAAAAAGAAGGTTATAGATGCCTACGAGTCTGGGAAGGGATTTAAAAAGATCTCCAAACAATTTGAAATCAATCATTCGACTGTCCGGAAGATCATCTACAAGTGGAGAAGATTCCAAACAACTGCAAACATGTTCAGGCCAGGCCGCCCCAGCAAGTTCAGCCCGAGAGCAGACCGCAAGATGCTGAAAGAAGTCTCTAAGAACCCCAGAATGTCATCACAGGACCTACAGGTAGCTCTTGCCACTGTTGATGTCAAAGTGCACGAGTCTACCATTAGAAAGAGGCTGCACAAATTTAATCTGCATGCGAGGTGCGCCAGGAGGAAACCTTTGCTGTCCAGAAAGAACATCAGGGCAAGACTACAGTTTGCCAATGAACACCGAGGCAAAGACCATCACTTCTGGAACAATGTGCTCTGGACAGATGAGTCAAAGGTAGAGCTATTTAGCCACAGTACCAGAAGACATGTTTGGCGAAAACCAAAGACAGCATTTGACCACAAGAACCTGATACCAACTGTAAAGCATGGTGGTGGAAATATTATGGTTTGGGGCAGCTTTGCTGCATCAGGGCCTGGGCAGCTCACCATCATAGAATCCACTATGAATTCTTCATTGTACCAGAGGGTGCTTGAGGATAATGTGAGGCCATCTGTCAGAAAGTTGAAGCTCAACCGAAGGTGGACCTTGCAACATGACCATGACCCTAAACATACCAGTAAATCCACCAAGGAATGGCTGAAAAGAAAGAAATGGAGGGTTCTGGAATGGCCAAGTCAAAGCCCGGATCTAAATCCCATCGAGATGTTGTGGGGGCATTTGAAACGAGCTGTGCATGCAATTGTGCATGCTGTGCAACAATTTTTTGTTGAATAAATTATTGCAGTCAATTACCCATTGTTTTTTGTTCAATTAGATCACCTTTATCTCTAGATACTGTTTAAATGAAGATCAAATGTTGATATGTCCACATATGTTAAAAAGATTTTTTTAAACATTTAATGGGGTGTACTTCCTTTTTCCACATGGGAAATTTGCATTTATGTTTATTTAAATTTTACAATGGACTACAAAATGTAAATGTTTCATGATATTTGTTATATTATATCACCTGTATCTATCAATATTGTTGAAATGAAGATCAAATAGCTGTATGTTGAAATATGTTGAAAAAGTCAAAACTTTACATGGGGTGTACTTACTTTTTCACGTGACTGTATATATATATATATATACACATATATACATATACATACATATATATATATATATATATATATACATATACATACATATATATATATATATATATATATATATATATATATATATATATATATATATATAGATATATATATATATATATACAGATATATTGTAAAATGATTTTTTTTTTTATTAATTACAAGTTTATCATGAATCACATGTGGCCTAATATCGATGTATAGAAATATATGGCAAATGATTCAACAATTGTGTAAAAAGAAATTCTTTAATTTCGTTCGTTGATTGCATTGATTTTATGTCATTGATTTTATGTTGTCACAGAGTTACCGATTTCCCAATGTATGTAGCTGTGCAAAAAGGGTTTCCAACCTTGTCACGATGGTACAATTTTCTCGGCCTTTATAAGCAAAGTAAAACTTCCCGTGTCCAATAGTTTTAGCTTCTCTCTCTGTCTTTTAGTGACATTGTATTTGTTGTGTTTGATTTATTGATACAAATATGCCGACAGTAGTGCATTGATTAAAAAAAACCCCAATGTGTAACTACAATTTATTATCGGATCTTTTTTTCCAAATAGATATAATTTTGTGTTTTGCAATAAATATTGATAAATATATTGGTTAAATTGGCAATAAATATTGGTTTTAAAAAACCCCAATGTGTAAATACAATTTCTTATCGGATCTTTTTTTCCAAATAGATATAATTTTGTGTTTTGCAATAAATATTGATAGATTATGACATAAAGACTGAATGAAGCTTTGAAAGTAAATATTCATCTTTTAATAAGAATGGAAACGTAAGCTAGCATATAATAATAATCCCTGTATAAATATGCGAAAGAGGTGGAGATGCTTCACCAACCTGTTAACCTTTAGCACAACACTTTTGTGAAGTTAAATACTGAATTCCCAACTGTATAGTTCATATACAGTGTTTTCTTTTTCTTTTTTCTCGTCTGTCTGTACATTTTTATTTCATACGAACTTTGTGCGACATACGAAGAGAAGGCTCGTATGTCGCCGAGCTGTCCCTTTCCCGATTTGTTATTCCAGTCGCAAGCTTGTACGCGCAGGACCCGTACAGCTTGTGTTGGAGCATGTTACAACACGAGACATACATGAGAAAAGCCATGGGCGAAATTCAGCGTTAAACAAATTGGCAGAACTGAAGCGAGATGTTTGAACGCCCATGCATGAAAGGCCGTCATTGTAGAAACTGGAGTAGAGGAGAATGGCTCGGAATCCTCGAGATCAGCAGTGCAGTTCGGACTCTACACAAATCCAAACCGTGTTAACAGAGCTGGCACGTTTCAACTAATCATGTGCCTCGTACACGTCGCTAATAAGAAAATCTCTTCACCCTTTCCATCCTTTGTTTGTCTTTCCGAGACCAAGGAATTCCTCTCGCGTTCCGTACTCTTTGACCCGCGCAAAGGTCTGTTTGTCGCGTTTCCACTGACTTTTTGCGGAGACCGAAATGCCTGTAATGCAAGACCAGCCAGTTTTCAGACCTGAAGTCCACTCTGAAAGATAAATCTATCTCTATCTATATCTGTATCTGTCTGTAACACGTGAAAAATGGTGAAACAACCCGTTGTAACACGTGATAAGCTATAGTGTGTCAGTAATGCTACGAAGGGGTCAACATATATATCGGCACATCCAACCAAAATCGTACCAAAGCGGACCCTGCCTCGAAGAGAGCAAATATAATCTCACGTGACATTTCATGCACAATGTAAAATACTTAAAATACACGTCCCCAACTTCACTCCTTTGCCTCCTTCCCGAATTAAGGACATTTGGGGACAATGGGAATAAAGATTGTAATTGTGGTGAAATTAATGTGTAGGAAAATAAGTAATGTCGATGTTATTCATTGGCTTTTCTCTTGCTTGAATGTGATTTAAACCTGCGACTCGGTATCATGAGCACCTTCCTCAGACGGGAACACCAAACAGGTTAACCTTTAATCTGAACGATGTTCATTTATTTTATACTTTTGTGCTTGCATATAATTTAAAGGTCAATCATGAATTATATAAGAACCAGAGCGGCACTCGGTCGAGAGCACACCTCCGCCTGGTTGGCCGTATCACTCAATGGTGAAGAATCACTTTAAAATTCTACTAGCTCGATCCAGATCCGGATCTTCCCCAAAAATGTAATCGATTCTTCCTCGTCACACACACAACCTGTCCGACAAGTTTCGTCTAAATCCATCCATAACTTTTTGAGATATCCTGCGATGTATCGTTTTTAGCCCCGTCTCCCAATGGTGAAGAATCATTTACTAAATTAAATAATTCTCATATCCGAATCCATATTCAGATCTTCACCAAAATCGGATCTATTTGTCCTTGTCACATTCGCTACATCTCCGCCAAATTTCGTCCGAATCCGTCGACAACATTTTGAGATATTTTGTTCACAAACAAACGGACAAACAGACAGCGGTGAAAACATAACCTCCGTCCACCTTTGTTGGCGGAGGTAACGATATGAAAAATTAACGGTTCTTTTCCTTTTCCGCCCTCAGTGCTCTATTCGTTCTTTACTAACCGGTTCAAGTCTGGTTATCTCGGAACTGATGTCCTTTTTAAGTGTGGGCTGCTAGTAACTCAATACAAACAGACTCTGTTGCATACATTTTGAGCTCTTGCATCAAATACTAAATATATTAATGGCTTTAGTTTTTTTGTTTGTTTAATAGTATCTGTCAAGTGTTATATACTGTGGCTCACCAACATTCCTAATTAATTCGTAACTTGAATATTTGCCGAGAAATTGTGAGGAATAAGCTTGTAAGTTGGTTGACTTCATGTGCAGCAACCTTTAGTTGCCATGCCAAAGTTATATTGGGTATGTAGATTACCTTTTTTATTGAAGAAGAAGTTGGAAAAAAAATCGTGAATTTTTATGTTAAGGTCAGTTGGAAGATAAAACTTCCGGTGAACACACCTGAATGTGTGATATGTATAGACCATGAATTTCACACAGTTCCCATTGAAAATCTCTCATACACACACCTACTTACATGTACGTGTGCCATAAGCCCCTGCACGCACACACACACACACACACACTCATCCCCCAACTTCTCTCTTCTGCCTCTTTAAAACTGATATCCTGAATTCTCCAGCTATTTGACATATTTCTCTGTGAATATGCGATCAGTTTTTCATATTTAACCTTTCACTCGTTGATCCCAGATTCGGAGAAATTTTCAAGCAGCAAGACAGAAGAGGGGACTGGAGGTGGAGGGGGTGGAGGAGGAGGAGGAGGAGCAGGAGGTGGAGGAGGTGGTGGTGGAGGAGGTGGAAGTGGAGGAAGTGGAGGAAGTGCAGACGATCCAAGCAAAAAGAAACGACAAAGGCGACAAAGAACGCACTTCACGAGCCAGCAACTCCAGGAGCTGGAGGCGACGTTCCAGAGGAATCGCTACCCGGACATGTCCACGCGCGAGGAGATCGCCGTCTGGACAAACCTCACGGAAGCCCGTGTCCGGGTAATGCCAGTTCTTTGAAAATAGCCTAGAAAATTACCAATCTTCCAAGGTTGCATTTGACACTTTAAACTGATGATTGAATACAAAAAAACACAAGTTAACGAATTAATCAATAAACTATCTTGCAACGATCAAATTTAATTTAAAATAAACTTCGATTGTCGGGCAGCAACTGAAAATATGCGAATGAGTTTTTCTGGGGTTAAACATTGTCGGTGCAACTTGGAATGTTTTGGCCAACGTTATCGACAGAAATCGAATTTCGCTAGCGCAACGCTTATATTATACGTGATCCATACTTCATGTACAATGGTTCGAAAATCCAGGAAAGACTTGTTTGTGAATGATTAGAGTTTCGTTCATGTGTCATGAGGCAGTATAAAGTGTGCACGGATGTATAGATTTTGCCATCGTTAGGTTGTGCTCCAAAGCTGTTCAATAGTATATTTAGTGTATGAAATGGTGTATTGTCTGACGAGATGGTTCATCAGTAGCACGCTTTACCCCTGAGCTGTCGAGTCTCAGTTCAATCCCTTTACCGACGATAAACGGGTGTTTCGCATGCAGGGATTTTCATGACAATGCGCACCGACCCTCGGCTGGACATGGAACTGAGTGTTCCGTCTGCTAGCATCAGCGAGATGATGTGAAACATCCCAGGTGTTTTGTAAAGAATATGTGAGTTGTCGCCGGGACCCTGAAAAAATGCACAAATTCCTGCCCAAATCACTTATAGTTGATATTAAATTTGCCTAAATCGTTTGTGAACGACTCGGGCCAAAAACGTTTTACGGCCAGTCCCACAATAAGGTGGGAATAATTGGGGCTGTAGTAGTAGTAGTAGTAGTAGTAGTAGAGGTAGTAGTAGTGGTAGTACTGGTAGTAGTAGTGGTAGTGGTAATAGTAGTGGTAGTAGTAATAGTAGTAGTGGTAGTAGTAGTGGTGGTAGTACTGGTAGTAGTAGTGGTAGTAGTAGTGGTGGTAGTGGTAGTACTAGTAGTAGTGGTGGTAGTAGTAGTGGTGGTAGTGGTAGTAGTAGTAGTAGTAGTAGTAGTGGTCGTAGTAGTTGTGGTGGTAGTAGTAGTGGTGGTAGTAGTAGTGGTACTAGTAGTAATAGTGGTTGTAGTGGTAGTGGTAGTAATAGTGGTTGTAGTAGTAGTGGTAGTCGTAGTGGTGGTGGTGGTAGTAGTAGTGGTAGTCGTAGTGGTGGTGGTAGTCGTAGTGGTGGTAGTAGTAGTAGTAGTAGTAGTAGTAGTAGTAGTAGTAGTAGTGGTAGTAGTAGTAGTAGTGGTAATAGTGGTTGTAGTGGTAGTGGTAGTCGTAGTGGTGGTGGTAGTCGTGGTGGTGGTGGTAGTGGTAGTAGTGGTGGTAGTAGTACTGGTGGTAGTAGTAGTGGTAGTAGTGGTTGTAGTAGTGGTAATAGTGGTTGTAGTAGTAGTGGTATTAGTAGTGGTAGTCGTAGTAGTAGTACTGGTAGTGGTAGTAGTAGTAGTAATAGTGGTTGTAGTAGTAGTGGTAGTAGTAGTGGTGGTAGTAGTAGTAGTGGTTGTAGTAGTAGTTGCATTAGTAGTGGTAGTCGTCGTCGTCGTAGTAGTAGTAGTGGTGGTGGTAGGAGTAGTAGTAGTAGTAGTAGTGGTAATAGTGGTTGTAGTGGTAGTGGTATTAATAGTGGTAGTCGTAGTAGTAGTACATTCTCTAACAGGATGGTGCAGAGGTGACACACTTACCTTTGAGCTATCTTGTCGAGGTTCGATCCCCGCGACGACAATAAACTGCTCAATTGGTTTTTCGCAGCCGGTTCATAATAATTGAATCACAAAATGTTCGTCTCTTCGATGAATATGTCAAGCTCGATGTGCCGTCTGCTAGCTTTAACTTGTGGGCGTTGAATGTCCCACGGTGTCTTTCAACAAACGGTAGACGAAGTAGGCCTATCATATCACCAACATACTGAACAAATTGTAAATTCCTATGCTGGCTACCACTGGAAAGACAGCAGCAAACCCCCCAGTGTGATCCTCGCCATGAGGCTACCCCTGGAAGCAGTATACGTATATATAACGGTCCCTGTGAGGTGGCCTCCCAAATTTCCTCGACTTCTTTCCGCACAAGCACTTAGCAAAATGGTCCCACTTGCTCTTACCATGGTGATCATTCCACCTTTCCAAGCCGACACACCGAGTAAAGGTCATGCCTTTTTGTACCCATTGATACCAACATCAACCGTTGTTCTTGCAGCAAACTCGACACAATCCTCGACGTAGCGTCGTGTCTCTTGCAGAAGCCCAATAGCTCTACCTTTCTCCAACCCGTTCGATTAATTGATACGCGTACATCTTGTAAGGACTCCACAGGCTCGCCTCTATGTCAATAACAGGAACATATCAGTGATTACCGAATTTCGTTATATTGAACCCTTTTATACATTTTGCATAATCGCTCGAATTTGTGCGACACGTGACAATATACCATTGATATCACATTCACCAAAATGTAACGATTTACAAACAAAACCTGCCCATACTTCTGTGCCAAGTTAATGTTTTCTGTAGGCCAACTCATTTTGAGGTCGACAAAATCCAATGTCCTGCCGCATGCCCCAATAGAATTCAAAGTTGACAAATGTAAACGTATTTTGTTTGAAGGCCTCATTTACCTTAACGATCACTTGAAGACGTCTTTTTGAATTGCGGACCTTTTTTGCCACAAATCTGTGCTGTTGTACCGACGGCCTTGTGCTATGCTTGTTAAGTTGAGGGTATTTTCAAAGTACCGTTACATGATGATGGACTACTACTACTGCTACTGGTACTTTAATGGCTCCTACCAATTGGGGTCCACGTTCGTTTTTTGGATCAAGTATTTCACAAACTAGCTGACCAGGCCTGACGTTCAAACTGAAGCTGAACAGTGCTGACGTTAACTCGCCTACTCTTTCTGAAAGACACCACAGGATCTTTAACATTCACCCTCCTTAACAACGGTCGTTGTCCTTACATGTCATGCCTGTCAAACACCAGAATAACAGATTATAGCTGAGTCCAGATTCCAACGCAGGCACGACAGCTCAAATTTGAGGGGTTTTTTGTTGTTGTTGTTGTTGTTGTTGTTGTTGTTGTTCTTTTGTATACAAGATTGAGGATCATGCAAGAGCTAACATTAATGACAAAAAAAATACAAACGGACACATAAAACAAAATAAAGGGAGTGGGACACCAGATGGGGAGAGGGGAAAGCACACAAGTACAACATTTGAGAGCAGGGACATCGGGAGATCTGTGGGAGGGAGAGGGCTTGGGGGGAGGAGGCGTGGGAAGGGATGTGGGGGATGTGGGGGGTGGGGGAGGTAAAAAAAAAAAACACATGGAGTAAAAAAAAAAGTTTGAGTTTGTATACCTCTAAGATATCCTGCTAACCCTCCATGACATGTTGATGTTGATAATGATAAGTTATTCTGGTCGACGACGAGGACATTAAAATAAATTTTGTCGACCGCAAAAGAAAAACCTAAAGTTAAACAATCGAGGTGTAAAAACATAGAATGACTTCATCCGATCATCGTCGTTTCTTTCACTTCACATCCTTAAATGTTGGCGTCGTCGTTTGTATGCAGATCGTGGCTGCGTGCTGGCATCCGTTCTGGCTGGGGTCTGGCAGCAGTTCCACTGATGCAGTGCCCCCTGTAGGTTAGAGCGGTAATTTGGAACTTGGCCAAGGTGACTGCGATAGCTCACCCACTCTTCGCAAAAGACACCTTTGGATCTTTTAATGTCCACCAAACTAATGCTGGCAGACGGGATACCCAATTTAATGCACGTTCCAGGGACTTTTGATCCCCCTTTGATGATGAATGATTCGATGATTTTTTGATGATGCCCATTTGATTTGATGCCCAAGCCCATTGATGCCTCGCCCGACATGTCAAACACAAGGATGACAGTTTATAGCCGGGTCAGGATTCAAACTCGAGCAAGACCGCTCATCTATCCTTAAAATGTACAAAGATTTCATTAGAGCACAATATTCAATCACAACACATTTTCTTGGAAATACCTAATATGATGAGCTTAAGCCAAACCTGGTACACGATTGACATTCAGTCCTGAACATTTTTAGCCGCGTCGCAGACGCTGCTCATAGAGTGCCCTCTGCTGTTGTTGTTGTTCTTCTTCTTGTTCTTCTTCTTGTTCTTGCAGAGAAGACAAAACCTCAAAGCTCCACCCATTCTGGGAACCATAGCTCCACCCATTCTGGGAGAGGCTTCATATAAACAAATATCCACCATTTTATTAACTCGCATAGCTTTGAGGCCTGTTTTGTAGGCCCGTGGTGTCTTCCTCTCTCACACAGTTTTATTTCAAATCAAATTCGATATATCATTTCATTTTTCACAGTCGCTAACATAGTTTTAGACTCGGTTGAAAAAAAACGGGAAGAAAATCCGATGAAAGTTGCCCTTTATAGAACGAAATGAATTCTCAAAGGCCTGTAACTTCAAGTCCATTGAGATTTATTTTTTTTAAATCGCGGCATGGTCAGTCATACACCGCCCGAAATAACAGACGGGAAAATGCCGAGATATATTAAAAATTCGTCGCCACACACGGGAGATTGCCGAGATATATATTTTTTAAATCGCGGCATGCTCAGTCATACACCGCCCGAAATAACAGACGGGAAAATGCCGAGATATATTAAAAATTCGTCGCCACACACGGGGAAATTGCCGAGATATATTTTCACTTTGCACAAAAATAACATCAAGTAATCGAATCAATAGGAATGTCCTGTGCCTATAACATCGACGTTATAGGCACAGCTGCATCTAGGCATTGTGTAACATCGACGCGGCTTTTGTTTTAATTAAAACTTTTTGTACTTGTTTTATTTATGATTCTTCCATTCAGTAAAGACATTTGAATTTACAAAAATTGTATGCAGTTTTGTTTTCTCTGTCCGCATAACTCCTGATTGGATTGTGTGTACCACAGAAAGTTCAAATCGTATTCTGAATCATTTTATTCGCCATCTTGGGACGACGAGAACCCAATTTATGAAACGCCAAATTTTAAGTGCCAGTCTCGAGAGAAAAATATGAAATTCCCTCCCGTCTGGATGATGCAGGGCCTGTTGTTGAGTAAAGTTGAAGGTCAAAGCAAAAAAAAACCAACATCCTCTCGTGAAGATGAAAGAACAGAATAGAACTTTACAAATGGCTGCGCAACTATTGCTCAATAATGCAAAACAAAGAGCTGAAAGTGACCCGAACTCAAAATTACAACCTCTGCAGAACATTGCTAAGCTTGGCTTTAAATAGCATGAAAACGCCCACCCTCCCCACCTCGCCCCATGCCCCACCCAACCCCATTCCTCAGCTCGTCCTTTTTCATACTTATCTCGGGCTCAGGAAGAAGTTGTACATTTATCTCATGTAAGGCGAGAATCATTCGCTGTGTGAACAGATGGGATCATGGGAAAACCAAACAAGCCAAGCCTTTTATTGGCAGGGCCTTAAACTTCAACAATAACAACTTTCAAGCTTTCAGCTTTGTATTGCAGGAGTATAAATGTTGGAAACGGCAGTGTTGATGTATTAACATCCACACCGATAATTCTATGAATCGGTACTTTTTTTTTTTTTTGGAACATCTGAACAACTGCACCTCAATACCTTTTTATGGTCTAACTAATATCAGTTAAAGACTTTGTAAAACTTTGATGCATTTATTATAAAAGTAGAAGGGAGGGAAAGCGTGGGTGGGAGGAGTCAACGAAAGTGGTGGGGTGGGGGTAGGGAGGGGGTGGGTGGGAGGAGAGACGGGGTGGGTGAGAGGAGGAGGCGGAGGGAGGGGTGGGTGAGGAGGCGGAGGGCGAGGATGGGAGTCCGAAGGGATGAGTGTATGTGCGTGGGAGGAGGGTAAGGGGTGAGGTGGGTGTCCAGAGGGGGGTTGGTTGGTAGGAGGTGAGGGGTGGGTTGGGAGGAGGCAGGGGAAGGGTGGGAGGGGGCAGGAGAAGGGAGGGAGGGAGCAGGGGAGGCGTGGGAGGAGGCAGGGGAGGGGTGGGAGGAGGCAGGGGAAAGCATGAGAGAAGGGACCCGCCATTGCTCGTAAATAAGTAAATCATGATGAATGAACAAATGAATGGATGGTAAACATTAAATCGTGTTCAGGAACTTTCAATCATATTAAGGACATGGGAAACATCATCCAGTCAATAGTGGACTCCATATGGTGGCATTTGTAAAGGTATGAGAACAGTTCACTGATGTCCCATTTCATAACTTGCACGATAGTTATCGGGTGTGTGGAGGCTACCCAACTACTCCAACACCGTCGGTGGGTAGTGAAATGGTAAAAGTATTGATATAACGAATAAATACATTCCAATAGGCATTGTATCGCAAATCCATTATATCAGGATCCCATCCCCATCCCAACCCCAGCCCTCCTAACAAAAAGCAAATTAAATAAATAAATGGCCTCTATAGTTATAGGAATACCACTTAGATAAACATGTCGTCAATGTGCATGACACTTTTAATCTACTGTTAACCTCACCCAATAAGTTAAATTAGTACAGGTGTAGTACTCTTAGATAATGCTGTGAACACAGAAGCGATCATTGTGCATAAAACTATTAATATGCTGCTAAATGTGATTTATCAAGTTACAAAAAGAGACAAGTGTTAAACACAATGTGACGTCATGTAAATGACACCTTCCCAAATGCTCATCACACAGAACATATATGTGCACCACTCCACACACCTTCCGCAAGCGACTACATGTAGGGGAGAGGCAGGTTAGTTGATAAACTTTTTAGTTATGTTGGCCTATAATGAAGACTGTTAGCTCGACAGGATTCATGAATTGTCCAAAATAAATATCAGGGTCTTGTACATATCTGTGAAGCATGCCAGATCTGCTGAATTATCAAGCTTGGAATGGTGGCTCACAAAAAAACTGTTTGTCAAACGTATCATCTGACCTGACCAAGTGGGTTAGTTGATACACCTTGGTAGGCGTGAATGGGTTAGATGATACATTGATTTACATGGTGAATGAGTTAGATGATACATCGATTTACATGGTATTTCTGCCAATGGTAACAAATTAGCATGCACATAATTACAGATACACATCAAACTAGGCTACATACCATCATTTCTGTATAATATTTGTACTAATGGTATTTTCAGTCATTGAGCACTGTTAATTAAAGCTGTTTGTTTGTTATTTATTCAGTTGTATACCTGCTATGTATACATAGGTAATGTAAAGTATATCTAACAATAAGGCTAAAGGTTAAGTTAGAGAGAAAAAAAAGATCTGCCAAACAAGTTAATCGGCAAGCATCAAATATCAGGAAAGGAACAAGATTCACAACTCAGATGGACACAACTCTTATATTCTAAAGATGTACAGTGTAGGCTATATAGGCCTACATATATTATGATGTATGAAGCCCAGTTACAAATGGCTACAGCATTGTCTTGTAAAAAAAAAAAAATGAATGGGTTAGTTGATACAGGTCGGTAGGGTTAGTTGATACGCATATACGCGTATCAACTAACCTACTCAGACTGTATCATCTAACCCATCCATGGGTTTTTTGCAACACATGTTGCCCACATGCTTATCCTGGCAATCAAATCAGCGTAGGCTGAAAGCCACTTTCACAAGGTATAATCAACCAATGAAAACTCCTGTGAAATCTATGTAGTATTATCACAATAAATGATCATACCTTTTGTTGGCGTTTTTACTCAGGATGACACAAATCAGGTTTTTTGGAGAATCACACCCTTTCTTTGTCTGTAACTTCTTGACCTACTTATCAATGATATGTAATGCAACTAGCTAACAACAGAGGGCAGCATTTATACAAGTTTCATTTCTGAGGGCTAGGAGGAAGGTTGTATCAACTAACCTACTGTATCAACTAACCTGCCTCTCCCGTACACACCACAGCAGTGTCTGCCTCATGGTTCAACATGTAGAGTGTGAAACATACAATTTGAATTATTGCCACGCCATGTTGCCCACCATGCACTTAGATAATAAATACGACATTGGATAAAATCACATCATTTCTGAAGATTGATATGGTACCGGATTACGAGTGCTGTGATAGTAGCACCCATACCACAGCTTTGGCACACGCATGGGGTGAGATAAAAGTGATGATTAACCGGTTGCTTCATCCTACTCTTAATTTGCAATTGGTCACTGATTTTGACACCAATACAATTTTTTATTACGCACACTATGTATCAAAAAGCTACAAATATCGAACAAAGTTTCAAATAGAGCACCTCACCACCATTAGACCATTTAAATTGCATCAGATATAGCAATAAATGTGAATTGTTCTCCCAGGTTGTCGGCTCAATAACAGAAGACGCCATTTGCATTTTTGCTGCCACCATTGCTACCCCATTTAGAATCCCGTGCGGGCACAGGCAACTTTCTAGTAAATAACAAGGGATTGACCATGCATAAAATAAACACATACAATAGCACCTTCACAGGAAGAAAAAAAACATACTTGTAGTTGGGAAGATCCATATTCAAATCCGATGGTACCTTCGGCTGTTGTGGCGGCTCAACAGGCAAGACTCAGGAAGCTCTTAGGTCCTCTTAGGATTCTTCATCAGAGTTTTGCTTTTCTGTTGGGACTCTGTTGAGGTCCTAAGAGCTTCCTGAGTGTTGGGATGAAGCAGGTAAAGCAGATTCATCAGGGCTCCTCTGCCTGTCTGTTCAGATGAAAAATATTATTTTGGTTCCATGGAAGCTCTTAGGTTCGATTAATTATCATCCCTAAGGATGCCGAGACCCTAGACCAACATGAAAGCTCTCGAGCAGACAGCTTTTATGAATGGGATTGTTTGATTTTGTGCTGGCCGGTAATTGTTCATTTTCTGCAAGCTGCTTTGATGATCTTTTTATTATTACCATTTTGCTATCTAATGTATTCAAGTGATAATTATTTGTTATGATGGGACCAGTAGCTATGATTGATACATGTTGTATCAAATTTGTTATCTCCCATATAAAACACAATGTCAGTTTGGGTTTGTACAGATGTCTGTCCCCCGTCATAAGGGTAGATTTTGAAGACCAATCTTTTAACACGAATGCCTGTTCACTACGGTCTATTTTTGAGGATAAAACAAACTCGAAAAACATTTTCCATAAAAGAGTAATTATGTCTCTTCTGTTGGAATTGTAGACGGCGGCTTGCTTGCAAACTGAGCCTCAAGGGCGGTGTACAGTAGCGGTTTTTTTTTTTTTTTTAAATAACAATAAACACAAGATACATGGAGGTGAAATTCGCTGCACGTGATGTGCAACGCACGCAGAGTAAAACGAGTGTTCATTTACATCTGTATAATGTCTAATAAAAAAAAAAACATATGAGCACACCTGACACTATAGGCCGAGGCTTCAGACTTTGGCATGCTCATGAGGCTGCACCATCGAATAAACTGTTCCAACTCGTCATACTTGACAGACTTTTTACTCGTATTGCATATTCATTGTATTGGGACTCTATTGTAATGGGACATATCTGGCCATAATCCCTGAAGAACTGCAGGTTCAATATTAATTTATTTTAAATTATGGTATTGGAATTGTTGAATTGTGCTGCAGTATCCATGAACAATTGACCCCATTGCTCAAATATTGGTACATTGACCATTTCTCGCCCTCTGTCACCTTGCCCTTCCCCGAGCCTTGATCTTGTATCAAGGCTCACAATGATGATGATGAGGGTGATGATTATGATAAAAACCGTATTTTTCCTGAAAATAGGAAGGGGTTCAGCTCCCCTCCAAAACCTTCCCCTCTCTTCCCAGATTTGCCTCTGGGTTAGGGCAGAAAA
This sequence comes from Myxine glutinosa, assembly GCF_964187855.1. Lineage (NCBI taxonomy): Eukaryota > Metazoa > Chordata > Myxini > Myxiniformes > Myxinidae > Myxine > Myxine glutinosa. The sequence continues at coordinate 153,842,539 of NC_136264.1, read as the reverse complement.
ATATCTGTGTTTCGAGTATTTGTCACTGGCTTAAGGCTCATTTAAGAGCTGGAAGATGAAGGATGTAGTCAGCAACACAATGGAGAGAAAAATGACCAGACAGGGATATAATATTCAGATGAGGACAAAACAGACAAGACAAGGCAAATAAATGGAATCTCAAAGTTACCCAGCCTCACCTGGACAGAGAAAACTTGTCGACTTTAACAGTTGTAAGCGATAAATCAAATACTGCATGTTTGTCATAAGTTCACTTAACCAGTCAAACAGGAATAGTTAGCCTCAGATGATAGTTCTTACATCACATCTGAATAGCAAACATTAATTAGCATAGAGGTATAAGCCAGAGTTTAAAACTCTGTTAATGGTGTTTTGTATGCAGCCCGTGGCAGCTGGTTGCCTCATTTTTCTGGAGCCGTGGTTGTGCTGCTAATGCAGTGCCCCCGTTGCCAGTCAGCTGGTACTCATTTTTGTCAACCTCAGGTTGACAGGCTGAGTCAACCCACCTGGTGTTAATTCAACGGCATGACAGGGGCTCAAATCAAGACCCTAATGTCTCAAACCAGCCACCGTAACCGTTAAGCCAACTCCAGGCTTACTCTGCTAATACAATCACATCATATTTTGACTTCTTCATAAACCAGTTCTTCTTTTACTAAAATGTCTGTTGAAATTCTTCTCCAGTTTTTTTTTTTTTTTTGTCGGCCAAATAAGCATATTATGTGTGCAAATGGTACAAATGGTCGTGTCCCTCCCTTCAGATGTTCCCAACCAAACCCCTCCTCCCAACCCTTTCCCCTTCCCCACACTCCTCATATTATATCCTCCTAGCCTATTTCCCCATTTCTCCCCTCTCCTCCCCATCTCCACTTACCTACAGTTCCGCTTTATCATTCATAATAATTTTATTTCCCATTATATTTTCTCACGTTTCTTGTAATCTCATTGAGCAGGTTTGAGAAGGTGGAACGGAGTCTTCCCAAGACCCAGAGTATCCCCTCTATTTTCGAAGATCACATTTCGAGGACAAATTTGTGATGTTTTGCTCTTGTCATGTCTTTGTTCCAAGGGTTCTTTTCAGGATTGTCACCGAAACCTAGACAGCCACCAATTGTAGTCCGTTTGTTGTAATATTGACTAGTATAGTTTGTGAGGGGCTGTCAGGATAGCTTAGAATATGCACACTCGCCTCTGACCTTTATAGCCTGGGTTCGGATCACAACCCAGCTATAAACCGTTGCCCTGGTATTTCACAGGCAGGATGATGCATCAGTGTGTGTGCCGTCCATATGAAGGAGATTAAGCCAGAGGACCTGTCTGCCAGCCCTGGTTATTGGGTGTTAAATATTCCCACAGTGTATTCTTGAAGAGTGGGCAAGTTATCGCCAGCATCCTGAAGAAATTCAAAATTCCTGCCCCAATTGTCTTCCTCATCTGCACTTTGCTTGGCAAGCATGGCAAAATATTCCAATATCACCGACATGAGTTGAGAGAGGCCTTCATCCTGTAGTGGACTGATGATGATGATGATGATGATGGTTTTCAAAATATCAGTGATGTTCTGATTTTATCACTCAAGTTGTTCCGACTATCGCTGACAAAACATTGACACTCCTCAGCTTCCATTTTCTCTTGACTTCATTTTACAGATCCTGGTACTTGGTCATTTTTTGACTTCATTTTACAGATCCTGGTACTTGGTCATTTTTTGACTTCATTTTACAGATCCTGGTACTTGGTCATTTTTTGACTTCATTTTACAGATCCTGGTACTTGGTCATTTTTTGACTTCATTTTACAGATCCTGGTACTTGGTCATTTTTTGACTTCATTTTACAGATCCTGGTACTTGGTCATTTTTTGACTTCATTTTACAGATCCTGGTACTTGGTCATTTTTTGACTTCATTTTACAGATCCTGGTACTTGGTCATTTTTTGACTTCATTTTACAGATCCTGGTACTTGGTCATTTTTTGACTTCATTTTACAGATCCTGGTACTTGGTCATTTTTTGACTTCATTTTACAGATCCTGGTACTTGGTCATTTTTTGACTTCATTTTACAGATCCTGGTACTTGGTCATTTTTTGACTTCATTTTACAGATCCTGGTACTTGGTCATTTTTTGACTTCATTTTACAGATCCTGGTACTTGGTCATTTTTTTACTTCATTTTACAGATCCTGGTACTTGGTCATTTTTTGACTTCATTTTACAGATCCTGGTACTTGGTCATTTTTTGACTTCATTTTACAGATCCTGGTACTTGGTCATTTTTTGACTTCATTTTACAGATCCTGGTACTTGGTCATTTTTTGACTTCATTTTACAGATCCTGGTACTTGGTCATTTTTTGACTTCATTTTACAGATCCTGGTACTTGGTCATTTTTTGACTTCATTTTACAGATCCTGGTACTTGGTCATTTTTTGACTTCATTTTACAGATCCTGGTACTTGGTCATTTTTTGACTTCATTTTACAGATCCTGGTACTTGGTCATTTTTTGACTTCATTTTACAGATCCTGGTACTTGGTCATTTTTTGACTTCATTTTACAGATCCTGGTACTTGGTCATTTTTTGACTTCATTTTACAGATCCTGGTACTTGGTCATTTTTTGACTTCATTTTACAGATCCTGGTACTTGGTCATTTTTTGACTTCATTTTACAGATCCTGGTACTTGGTAATTTTTCGAGTTTCTATGTTAAGTGCATTATATGGATCCTTGTGATGGCTCAGGTGGTATAGTTTGCAGATTTTGATTGAGGTTACAACCTCTACAAGAAAAGCAGTGTTTGGTATTATGCCAAATATGATTCCAATTTCAAGATATAAACTAGAACGGCACCCAGTAGAGAGCATACCTCCGCCAGGTGAAGAGATTACATTTTGTATCCTAGAGTAGACGAGAAAATCACAATACAGAATCACATTTAATCAAAATCATCCGTCTACAACTTTTTGAGATATCCTGCTGTATATCGTTTTTGGCCATAACTCCCAATGGTGAAGAATCACTTAAAACATTCTACTAGCCGGATCTGGATCCAGATCTTCACCAAAATCGAATCAATTATTCCTTGTCACACACACAACTTCTCCACCACGTTTCGTCCAAATCCGTCCACAACCTTTTGAGATATCCTGCTATGTATCGTTTTGGCCCTATCTCCCAATGCTGAAGAATCGCTTTAAAAATTCTACCAACCGGATCCGGATCCGGATCTTCACCAAAATCGAATCATTTCGTCCTCCTCACATACACTACTTCTCTGCCAAATTTCGTCCTAATCCGTCCACAACTTTTCGATATATTTTGTTCACAAACAGACAGGGGTGAAAACATAACCTCCATCCACCTTTGGTGCCGGAGGTAAATATGGTTGGTAAAGAGTAGATGCTCTAACCATTACATGACCTTGTCTGGTTGAAGACCAAGTTCGATCGTAAACCGGATTTCTCATTTCCTGGACTTTCTTTGAAGTCCTTTATTATTATTTTCCTTCCTTTACTTGCTCTCTAACTCTCACTTCAAATTTTTTTATCTCGAACTTTGTTTCCTTCTATCGTCACTTGTAAAAGTGGTTTTAGCTCCGTTGTTGTATTCATTGAGTCCGTCCAGGTTTAAGAGTGTGTCTTGCTGATGAAGCCATTGAGGTAGCAATAGTAGGCTATGGCTGTAGAACCTGCATGCATTGTGGCCTTGGGGTTAAGGTGCATGTTTATCGTTTGGACAACCTTTGCCTCGTACCATGTCTACTAATAACCTTGAAAGTCATGTGAAAGTATATTGACGTCTATTAATGTCTTTCTCATGCATGTGATTCATGTACAGGCTCCTGCATGGGCCTTACTTAGATCAGCAATGCCCAGGGCTCTGTTGATATAAACCTGTGAAAATACGTGACCATTACGTGACTTTGGGTCGTGGTCCATAGCAATGCCCTCTGTAAAGAGCTACTTACTGAATCCTTAATTTCATTCAATTTTTTTCTTCGAATGTCATCAAGCCCAAGAGAGACAATCCTGACATTGGGGATTAATTACGAACTATTTAGGGGTTTTTTTGTCTTTTAAAACAATTGATGGTGTTTAAACCAAAATGCAATATGGCACAATGCCATTTTTAAAAAATCCCTTTTTTTTGGGGTTTACAAGATCGAGGCTCGTGTAAGAGTTAACATTAATGACAAAAAAAAAACAGACACATAAGACGAAATAAAGGGAGTGGCAGACAATATGGGGAGAGAAGGGGAAGCACACAAGTACAACAATTGAGAGCAGGGACATCGGGAGATCTGTGGGAGTGAGAGGGCTTTGGGGAGGAGGCATGGGAAGGGGTGTGGGGAGTGGGAGAGGTGCGGACATGGACATGAACACTGCTAGGACTTCCAGGAAAGAAGTCGGTATTTCAAAAAAGTGGACATGGGGTGCATTAACAGGGGTAGAAGAGATCAAGGTTTTGGATTGGGGAAGATAAGAGATGGTGGTGAACAGCTGTTTTAAAGACCTGGAGGGATGAGTGGGATTGAAGAGAGTGAGGGAGTTTTTGATGCTGAAATTGCTTAAATTTTTATGCTGAAATTTTAGTCCGAAAACATTATTAAGGTTTTACCAACGTTTTTAATTAAAATTAAGCTTTGTACTTTTGGGAACTTTTGGATGTCATGTCAAACTAGAGTGGCACTCGGTAGAACACATACCTCTGCCAGGCTAAACGGTTTACGTTTTGTGTCCCACTGATGGGCTGGATCTTGATCTTCCACAAAATCTAATCATTTCGTTATTGTCACCTTACTAGCTAATTTTTTACCAGTAGTTTTTTCATAATCCGTCCACAATTTTTTCAGACATCCTGTTCAGACAGACAAACAAACAGACAGGGGTGAAAGCATAACCTCAGCCCACCTTCAGTGGCGGATGTAATTAGGGTTTTGTGCTGGTATCTCATTACCAGGAGAAAACCATAAATTGAGAGATTGGTTTTTTTGACATGGTAATTTACCTGAAGGTGTTTTATTCATCACATTTTACTCACTTTAATATCCACAACAACCCAGCTTTGTCGATATTTATGCACTAATTGTTCAGTGTTATGATAGATTACTTAGGATGGAATGGACTAAAGCAATACTTTTATGCCTCATCTCCATTAGCATATTGGTACCATGCCTGCATAGTGCAACCACACTTACTATTGTGCATCAGGAGTGAGACCGAGGCATGATGCATCGGCATGCCACACTTGGGTGGTCAAACGCTCTTTTAACTTCACCCCAAATACGTCACACCCAAAGCTGTTACTTTTACTTGGGAATATATTATATGCATGCCCCTTATGCTGGAAATCTGTTAATTGTGATGCTGCATATGCAGAGAGTGTATCGTGTCTGCCTGGTTGCTATTTCTCGGTAGTGAAGCCGCGTAGCTTCCGTGAAGCTCAGCCTTATCCCGGCATGAATAAATCATGGGCTGTCTATAGGAGGGCCTATCGGTCTACATCAAAAAATGTGCCCAGTGTACAACATACAAAAGGAAAGGAACAAAAAAAGAGACTTGGGAATGGAAAAGTAAAATAATCAAGAATCCAACCGGGCCGAGAAGGATTAAGGCAATGGAAAATAATAAATGAGGCGATGCTGGGAGTGGGAGTTAGTGCCACTACATCAAGAAGGATGTTTGAATGGTTGCCTACCTTTAATGTTGCATCACTAATGTTGTTACTAATGATGTAACGATGTCACTAATGGTGTTAAATGTAATGTTGTATTACATTTTATTACATTTTATTATTATTACATTTTATTACATATTATTACATTTTTTTATTACATTTTAATGTTGCATCACCATCGCGTGTGAATACTTCGCCATAGAACAACAACCCATGCGGAGTGGGAAATGGCGAACAAAAGCAACTTGGTGTTAGACACTATTAATCTAAGTAGGCAATTCTTAATCTAAGTAGACAATTCTTAATCTAAGTAGACAATTCTTAATCTAAATAGACAATTCTTAATCTAAGTAGACAATTCTTAATCTAAGTAGACAATTCTTTACAACTGCAAAATTATATTCGAAACTAGTGGGTGAGTGGGTGGGAGTTGATTTGGCGAGAGATGATTGATTACTCATGTCAATATGGGTTAGACATTGAGCTGGACCTTTAAGATACATATAAACAAGCAGGGTAAACTAGAAGGCTGCTTAAATTGTATATGAGCAAGGTGTTGTTCACGGATGTACTCCTTTAACGCATAAGCTATCAGTGTTTGCCAATGGAAATACTGTAGCATTTAAAATGCAGTATATAACTAGAACGGCACTCAGTAGAGAGCATACCTCCGCCAGGTGAACACTTTACCTTTTGTATTCCAGATTAGACCAGAAAATCACAATACAGAATCACATTTAATCAAAATCATCCGTCCACAACTTTTTGAGATATCCTGCTATATGTTGATTTTAGCCCCAAAGGTGAAAAGCACTTGAAAAAATAAATAATTCTCATATCCGAATCCATATTCAGATCTTCACCAAAATCGAATCAAATCGTCCTCATCACACACTCAACATGTCCATCAAGTTTCGTCCAAATCCGTCCACACCTTTTTGAGATATCCTGCTATATATCATTTTTGGCCCTATCTCCCAATGGTGAAGAATCACTTAAAAATTAAATAATTCCCATATCCGAATCCATATTCAGATCTTCACCAAAATCGAATCAAATCGTCCTCATCACACACTCAACATGTCCATCAAGTTTCGTCCGAATCCGTCGACAATCTTTTGAGATATCTTGTTCACAAACAGACAGACAGACAGACAGGGGTGAACACATAACCTCCATCCACCTTTGGTTGTGGAGGTAAATATTATCAAAGCAAACACACGGATGTCGGGATGAAGTTCTACTTGGGAATGGTTGGTCATATTATGGGTTGGTCTGTAGTGTTCTCATCTGAACATCTGGCTCATGCTGTATGAAATTTAAAAATTCCATATACTGTCATGTTCGTCCACAGTAATGTCTATAGTAATATAGTAATGTTTGTCCATTGTTTACACCCTGCCAGGACTAAAAACAACACCTGGCAAAGGGTGGATGAGCTCCCAAAGGGAGCCAATGGCCATACAGTAAGGAGATGGTGTCTCCTAAAAAAAAACACACACACATCCGGTTTGCACCAGTTCAAGTCACACCAAAGACGTTTAAAATGGCACGAGTTGCTTATTGCTTGACGTTCAACATTTAAATGTATAAAGCACGGACAATCCCCATCGGTTGGCATCCATGGGGAGGAAGAAATTCCTCCTGAGGAAATGTCCCGCTGAGTGTGGTGAGAAAGGCAGCACCAATGGTATGACGTCGCGGGTACCCAGAGGATCCCAGGAAGTAACGTCACTTCCCCCAAGCTCAGTGGCTGTGTTAAATGTTTGTCTCATCTGTGTGTGTGTGTGTGTGTGTGTGTGTGTGTGTGTGTGTGTGTGTGTGTGTGTGTGTGTGTGTGTGTGTGTGTGTGTGTGTGTGCTCCATTAAAAGCCTTAGACCATGTATTAAAAAAATATCCTTCTTACTACCTCCCACTTCCGAACGTGGACAGAGGTTATATTTTCATCCCCATTTGTTTGTCTGT